>NC_058411.1:74223749-74344709 GCF_002201575.2 Neomonachus schauinslandi
GATCAAACCATTCTGAACACCTACAAACTCAACAGGAGATCGAAGAAAAGAAGAGCAACAACTCTCTCATCAGAAAAGCGACCACTTTCTGGAAGGTTTTTTCTGATTTGTTTAGAGTATATTTTCTGGAGACGTTGTTACTCTGCTAGCATTTTGTTCTCTCATTAATCTATTCTCCTCTGCACAAAATGACAAGACGGAAAAAATCACCTCAACAAAAAGAACAAGAGGTAGTACCAACTGCCAGGGACCTACTCAATATGGACATTAGTACGATGTCAGATCTAGAGTTCAGAATCATCACTTTAAAGATACTAGCTGGGCTTGAAAAAATATGGAAGTTATTAGAGAAACCCTTTCTGGAGAAGTAAAAGAACTAAAATCCAACCAAGTAGAAATCAAAAAGGCTATTAATGAGGTGCAATCAAAAATGGGGGCGCTAACTGCTAGAATAAATGAGGCAGAAGAGAGAATCAGTAATATAGAAGATGAAATGATGGAAAATAAAGAAGCTGAGAAAAAAAGAGATAAACAACTACTGGATCACGAGGGCAGAATTCGAGAGATAAGTGATACCATAAGACGAAACAACATTAGAATAATTGGGATCCCAGAAGAAGAAGAAAGAGAGAGAGGGGCAGAAGGTATAATGGAGCAAATTATAGCAGAGAACTTCCCTAATTTGGGGAAGGAAACAGGCATCAAAATCCAGGAAGCACAGAGAACCCCTCTCAAAATCAATAAAAATAGGTCAACACCCCGACATCTAATAGTAAAACTTACGAGTCTCATAGACAAAGAGAAAATCCTCAAAGCAGCTCGGGAGAAGAGATATGTAACCTACAAGGGTAGAAACATTAGATTGGCAACAGACCTATCCACAGAGACCTGGCAGGCCAGAAAGGACTGGCAGGATATATTCAGAGCACTAAATAAGAAAAATATGCAGCCAAGAATACTATATCCAGCTAGGCTGTCATTGAAAATTGAAGGAGAGATAAAGAGCTTCCAGGACAAACAAAAACTAAAGGAATTTGCAAACACAAAACCAGCCCTACAGGAAATCTTGAAAGGGGTCCTCTAAGCAAAGAGAGACCTTAAAAGCAACATAGACCAGAAAGGAACACAGACAATATACGGTAACAGTCACCTTACAGACAATACAATGGCACTAAATTCCTATCTTTCAATAGTGACCCTGAATGTAAATGGGCTCAATGCCCCAATCAAAAGACACAGGCTATCAGACTGGATTAAAAAACAAGACCCATTGATATGCTGTCTGCAAGAGACTCATTTTAGAACCAAAGACACCCCCAGATTGAAAGTGAGGGGGTGGAAAACCATTTACCATGCTAATGGACACCAAAAGAAAGCTGGGGTGGCAATCCTTATAGCAGACAAATTAGATTTTAAACCAAAGACTGTAATAAGAGATAAGAAAGGACACTATATCATACTTAAAGGATCTATCCAACAAGAAGATCTAACAATTGTAAATATCTATGCCCCTAACATGGGAGCAGCCAATTATATAAGGCAATTAATAACAAAAGCAAAGAAACACATCGACAACAATACAATAATAGTGGGGGACTTTAACACCCCCCTCACTGAAATGGACAGATCGTCTAAGCAAAACATCAACAAGGAAGCAAAGATTTTAAATGACACACTGGAACAAATGGACTTCACAGACATATTCAGAACATTCCATCCCAAAGCAACAGAATACACATTCTTCTCTAGTGTCCAGGGAATATTCTCCAGAATAGATCACATCCTAGGTCACAACTCAGGTCTCAACTGGTACCAAAAGATTGGGATCATTCCCTGCATATTTTCAGACCACAACGCTTTGAAACTAGAACTCAATCACAAGAGGAAAGTTGGAAAGAACTCAAATACATGGAGGCTAAAGAGCATCCTTCTAAAGAATGAATGGGTCAACCAGGAAATTAAGAATTAAAACAATTCATGAAACAAATGAAAAGGCAAACACAACTGTTCAAAATCTTTGGTATGCAGCAAAGGTGGTCCTAAGAGGAAAATATAGCAATTCAAGCCTTTCTCAAGAAACAAGAAAGGTCTCAAAGACACAACCTAACCCTACACCTAAAGGAGCTAGAGAAAGAACAGCAAATAAAGCCTAAACCCAGCAGGAGAAGAGAAATAATAAAGATCAGAGTAGAAATCAATGAAATAGAAACCAAAAGAACAGTAGAACAGATCAAAGAAACTAGGAGCTGGTTCTTTGAAAGAATTAATAAGATTGATAAACCCCTGTCCAGACTTATCAAAAAGAAAAGAGAAATGACCCAAATAAATAAAATAAAATCTTTTTTAAAAATACTTCTTTTAATGCTTTGGTATTCATTTGGATGGTAAGTTCTTTACTTGATCATTTGCTAGCCACTCCCTCTTTCTAAATATCTCACTGGGCTTCTGAGAAACTACAGTCTCCTGCTTTTCCTCCTACTCTTTGGGAATTCCTTCCCAGTATCAGCTTGCTGGGGTCTCTCAATCAGCTCCATTACCAAACTCAATATTCCTCAGAATTACCTCTTTGGCCTTTTCTCACTCCATATTCTATCCCTAAGGGACATCCATTCCCTTGGCTTTAATTACCATCTCAGCTAAGAGCTTTTATTCTTAAGCCAGGTACTATTTCTTGAGTTCCTACTTCATAAATCTAACTGCCTACTGACTTGATGATTCAAGGTCATCCCTCTCAGCAGATCTGAAACTAAACTCATCTCATCTTTGAACCTGCTACTCTTTCAGGTCCCTAGTCACAATAAGTAGCACCAAAATTTATCCAGTTCCTCAATGTAAAATCTGGGAGTAATAATGGACTCCTCCTCTAATATTCACTAAATCTGCAAATGCTATTAATTCCAACTTCTAAACACCTCTCAAATATGTCCCCTTGTTCTTTTCCAAATATCACCATTCTTGTCTAAGACTTCACATTTCATTTTTCAAATAGAATATTAGGTCACCTATATGTCTTCCAACTTCAAATCTTGTTTGCCTTCATTCTCATTATCTATATTCAGAATGAAAGATTCTTTTTTTTATATATTTTTTTTTTGAGAGAGAGAGAATGAGAGAGAGCACATGAGAGGGGTAGGGTCAGAGGGAGAAGCAGACGCCCTGCCGAGCAGGCAGCCTGATGCGGGACTCAATCCAGGGACTCCAGGATCATGACCTGAGCTGAAGGCAGTCGCTTAACCAACTGAGCCACCCAGGTGCCCCCAGAATGAAAGATTCCTTTTTGAGAGAGAGACAGAGTGTGGGTGCGCACACACATGCACCGGGGGGAGGGGCAGAGGGAGAGAATCTCAAGCAGGCTCCACGCTCAGCTCGGAGCCCAACATGGGGCTTGATCTCATGACCCTGAGATCATAACCTGAGCTGAAATCAAGAGTTGAACACTTAACCGAATGAGCTACCCAGGCACCCCAGATTTTTCTGAAATATAAATCTAAGCATGTGATCCTTCTACTTAAGACCCTTCACATACATGGCACTACTCTTAAATTAAAATACAAACTCCTTTTCAAGATTTATCAGGCCATCCAAGACCTGGCCCTCATCCTCCCCTCCAGCCTCAGAGAACAACATGCTCTTGCCCTGCAATTCCAGAGCCAATTTGGTTTTCTTTTGCTTGCCAGAAAAATTCATTCTTTCTCATCTTGAGCCTTTGCACTGGCCAATTATTCTGTCTGAAACTTCTATCCTTTATACTTTGTCTTTTAACATCTATTCATTCTTTAAATATCAGTTTCAACATTATTTTATCAAGAAACACTTCCCAGAACCTGGGTCCAGGAGAGCTCCTTCCATTGTATATTATTATAGCACTCCCCAGTATCACTTCTGTAACATTAGCCATACTCATAATTTCTTATTTGTTGTATGTTTTCCTCATTACATTTTAAGTTCCATGTGAGGAGGGGCTGTGTCAATCATGTTTACTGCTATCACATCAGTACAACAGTATAGAAAATCTTCGATGAATGTTTATCATTAAATAAATGAATAAAACCAACAAAGAGTTTAAAAATAGTGTTGAATAATTTATTGATTAGTCTCTGGGCTTTCTTTTTTCTTAACTTTTATTTTATATATTTTTTTAAGATTTATTTATTTTAGAGAGAGAGTGAGAATGAGTGGGGGTAAGGGGGTTGCAGAGGGAGAGGAAGAGATTCCTCAACCAGACTTCCTGCTGAGCATGGAGCCCAACACGGGGTACCATCTCAGGACCCATGAGATCATGACCTGAGCCGAAATCAAGAGTTGGCCACTTAACTGACTGAGCCACCCAGTGCCCCTCTTAACTTTTATTTTAGATAATTATAGATTCACATCAAGCTGCAACAAATAACAGAAAGATCCTGTGTACCCACTTTCCCCCTTGGGAAAACCTGTAAAAGTATAGTTCAATATTATAACCAGGATATTGATGTTAATACAGTCAAGATGCAGAACATTTCTATCAGCACAGGGTCCCCTCCTGCTGCCCTTTTGTACCCACACCCATTTCATCCTGCCCCTCCCTTCCCTGATACCTGGGAACTGCTAACCTGTTCCCCATTTTTATCATCTTGTCATTTCAAGAATGTTATATGTATAGAATCATAGAGTAACTTTTGGGGATTGGCTTTTTTCTCTTGGCAAAATTCCCTTGGAGATTCTTTTCACCTGTTGAAGGACAACTGGGTTGTTTCTAGTTTGGGGTTGTCATGAGTAAAGTAGCTATAAACATTTGAGTACACGTTTTTGTATGAACATACATTTTTATTTTTCTGCAATAAATACCCAGGAGTAAAATTGCTGGATCATATCATACTTGCAGTTTCTGTTTTTTAAGAAACTTCCAAACTGTTTCCCAGAATGGCTGTAGCACTTTACCCTCCTACCAGTTATGCAAGACTGATCCAATTTCACTGTATCTTCACCAGCACATGGTGTTGTCACTTTTTTTTTTTTAAATTTAGCTATTCTGATGCGTGTGAAGAGATCTCTCATTGTGGCTTTACTTTTCATTGCACTTACAACGAATGATGTTGAACATCTTTTTGTGTGCTTGTCATCTGTACATCCTCTTCAGGGAAAAATGTCTCTTCACATCTTTTGTCCATTTTCTAATCGGACTGTTTTAAATGTTGTGTTCTGGGAATTCTTTATATATTCTAAATACTAGTCCTTTGTCAGGTGCATGTTTTTCAAAATGTTCTTCCTCTCTGTAATTTGTCTCTTCTTCTTCCAAACAGGTTTTTCCCAGGATAAAAGTTTTAATTTTGATGAAGTCCAATTTCTCATCTCAGTGTTGACATCTACTAATTGTTTTTCCATTTAGTTTGAAATCTTTCCAGTTCTTGCTATGACAAATGATTTTTTTATTGCAATTAGGACACTTGCATGTTATGTTATGAGACTCTGAATCTTATTTAAATCTTCTGTTTTAACTTGCTTTTTGTGATACCACTCTGGCAGGGGGAAGGGGGTCACAGTCTCACCACTACCAGTGAACGTAGAAGTCCAGGGGTGCACTTGTTAGAACCAGGCAGAAGTGGAAGTTCCAGGGCCCCATACAGTTCCCACTGACCCTGCCATGGGGGTGGCCTCACTACCACTGGGCAATAGTGGAAGTCTCAACTCTCTAATAGAACCTCCTCAGACATAACCCAGCAGTGAGAGAAGCACCTCAATACTGCTGAGCGGGGATGGAAATCCAGGCTCTCATATGGTCTCCAATAATACCATGGGGGCATTTGGGGGGGGCCTTCTCACAAGCTGGCAGGAATGAAAGTCCCTCCTGCCCAGCCTTCTCTGACACCAGCCTTGTGAAGGGAAGATAGAGGGTACCTTGTTACAGCCCTGTGAGAGTAGCAGTCTAGATGCCCACTGGGTCTTTGCTGGTGTAAGTAAATGTGGGGCCACAGCTTGTTCTATGCTATTTGGCAGGAGTAGGACAGTTATTGTCTAAAACTTGTCTATCTTGCTAGGTTTCCCTTTTCCTGGACCCTGGCTTAGTGAGAACAGGCTTTTATTGGGACTTTTAAAAAACTCTGTCCACCAGCATTACCTGGTTACCTCCTTCTTCAGCTCCAAGTCAGTGTGTGGTAGGGGAGAGGGGGGCTTGCCTTAGAGAGTGGAAACAATTGCTTTCCATCTGCTCACTGCAGTCCATTTACCCTTGTTCATTAGGCTTTTCACTGGTGGTCCACTATTGGCACTTCCTCCTGGGAGATGTGGGACTATGTCTGCTCACTCTCACCATCAGCCTCTGTGCTGTCAGCCAGCAGCACCTGCACCTGGTACTCCAGCATGTAGCTGTCTGCGCATGAATCGCTCCAGCTCCTCCATCTCCTGGGAGGAGGAGGCTGATATTGCAGAGGTTTTCCTCATCCCTCCAGCTCAGTGACCTGGGCCAAGCTCAGGTTCCTGCTCTAGCTGATCTTAGCCCTAGTCCAGCAGTGGGGGAAGGGGGCTAGGAAAGGGAAGGAGAGAATAGGCCCCAGAGAGCCACCTCCTGCCCCAAGTTCCCTCCCCACCGCCCTATGGGCTTCCTTTTTGTATTTCCTTCGTCATAATATATATAATAATATATAAAAATATATTTTTTTCTTTGCCTTTTCTCAATTAATTTTCTATACCTCTTTGTCAATTCTCTGCAGTGAAATCTACTGATAAGTTTCTTTTTGCTGGTTTCAGCCAGTTTAAATCTGGAGCCAATTTTAGCTGCGGCAGCCTGTAAATCAGTGGACTCAATCCTCTCTGATACGTTTAGGTCTTATAAACTCTACATTAACAGCCCCTGCTCCTCTGTTAGTTCAGCAGCCTTCTCTGCTTTCAAGCAAACCCAGGATCCATGTTCCAGGGGATCGCTCTCAAATCACTGTGCTCTATGCCTAGCTGCAGAATTTCCTAGGGCTTTATTATTTCTGCCTAGATTCTCCCTCATTCATCTTAATATGCTATTCTGCCTGGTATCCAGTTGGCCATTTAGAGCACAGGCACATCAGGACAGAAGTACATTGACGTGATAGAATGATTTATGGGGCTGTGGAGTGTTCACTGCATTGCAGTAGTCAGTGGGGCAGGGAGGCAACGCTCTAATCTTAGAATAGTTGTGCTTCTTCCAAGCAACGAAATTATTTTACTTCATCATATATATATATATATATATATATATATATACACCGATTCATGTCGCTGACCATGCATTCCTATTTATTTTTAAATATTTCTGGCCACATTATTCTTCAGTTTGTATCCTTACTTATTATACATTTTGGAATGTCAATACTTTTCAAAAATTAATTTGACACTAACCATCATTCTGCAGCTATTCTAGAGAATTATGATTTTCCAATTGCTTTTCAACAAGAAAAAATAAAATACAACTCTAAACAAATACAACTCAAACAAAGATAGAGCCTTGACACTTTGGGACCCCATGATAGCCTAGAGATCCGATTCTTTGTATCTACATATAAAGCCTTACTTCTTTACAGAAATACACTAGGCTTGTTTACCTTGTCATAGGTCTGATGAATGAGTATCTTCCTCAGGTAAATATGCTCTTCTTATAAACACTCAAAATAACCCCTTATATTTTTCCTCTTTTGTGTTTGTATCTGTTTTCTACTGATTTCTTCAGAAATTGATCGAAAAATGCACAAATTTTAGTTCTATCCAGTCAACTCAGGAAAAATAAAGGTTAAATGTATTCAAGAAGACTTTTATCTCCAACACTCCAAAGTTTGGGACTGCAGGTAAACCTACAAAGATAAATTTTGGCTATAAGTGATAACAGGAAAGTGATCAATTTATTCCCCTACTGTCAGTTGTAAGAATTATCTTGACATATCAGGGGTTTAACATCTATGTCTTCAAGTTTGGTACTACAAGTGAAAGTATGCCTGTCCACTCAGGATCTGTTTTCACCCTTATCCCCTCATCTCAGTGCTTTCAAACAATTCATCCTGTAGATCATGTAATCTATCTAGGGGTATTTTATACAAACCAACATATTGCCTCAAAATCTTCCCCCTTCCCTTCTGTTGCATTACCAGGCAATTTCTTTTTCATTATTTCTCTCATGGGGAAACCAATGTGACTCAAAGATTTAGTCCCCCAAGAGAAAGTAATAATGGGCTCAGTACTGGTCTTCTCTGAGACAACAGTAGGTCACTCTCCTGTACACCTAATTAGCTTATTTCCCATTTTGAAGAATCATATATAGCTTTGTCTTTGAGGTAAGATTATGTACAGAAAATAAGACTGAGCTCTCTGAATTTTTATTCTTCCAAAAATGTAAATCCTGTGACTGAACAGGCAGGTAGGAAAGATGCTTTTTAATTATAAAACTGCACCTGTCATGGTTGTGTCCCTCTCTCTCTCCCCCTTAATTCCACTTCAGTATCTGTTCCTCTGTAAAATATTAGTATCAGAAATTTTCTCCTTTTGAAAATGTTTTTGTCCTTTTATTCTACACCATCATTCTCTTATTCTCAAATTTCAATCATTGCATTGCATTGTCTTATCAAATCAATTCTACACACACACACACACACACACACCTTTTGATATGTTCAATTTGTCTCCTTAATGTGAAGATTTTTCAAGATTCATGTGTTTCTGATTTTTGTGCTCTCCAACTCATTTTAAACTTTTTTTTTTCACTGTGTAAAACAGACATCTGGCCTCAGCTATTCCTGCCCTATTTGAGAACCAAATTCTGTTTTAAATAAAAAGAAAGAATCTCAGTCCTCTACCTCCAAGATTCTGGTGTGGTTCCCTCTCCTTCAGTATTACTTTCCTCCACATTTGAAGGAACCAGCCAATGCCTAGTCTAAGAGGCTATTCTCAGAGTCAGAAAGCTTCTGGCCCCGTGCCAGGGGATGGTACAGAGGAGCTGGTAGCTATAAGTTCTGAAATGGAACTGTTCAAGGACTGACCAGATTGTGTGATAAAACAGGAAAGAGGGTTAGGAAGAGCAATTTCAGTGGCCAAAAAAAGTCTTTCAGAATGGGAAGGCCAAATTTATTTTAAATGAATAAAAACTCAGGATTGATCGGGCACTTCCAATTAGGTTACAGTGACCCTCTCAAATATATATAATTCTAGCTTTTTCATGACTCTATTAAGCAGGTGTAGAGCTACTGAGGAAGACCATTGGACTGGAAGTTAGGCTGACTTCTAGTTCTGGCTCTGTGAATGTATTGCTGTGAACACACTAGCTAGCTATTTACCCTCACAGGGTTGGCTCTCTACCTGTAGAATAAAATAACTGAAAAAGATTCTCTCAAAGTTCTTTCCCACTTCTATATAAACCTATAATTCTGATCATCTTTTTTGTTTAATAGGTATCTATATTTCCTGTTTAAAGATGGTTCCAAGAGGAAGGATAGCAAAATCTATGGGGACTTGGCTTCTGATAAACTCCTGAGAGCTTCACAAAGTCATCAGAGTTTTCTAAAAAGGCCAAGACCAAGTACATGGTCTTTTTCTCTCTCAGATCATGAGGATTCCTCATCAGTGATACATGCTAATTTCAGATGTTTGTAATAAAAGAGAAGAAAGTTCTTCACTCAAATACTCACTTTTTATGTATAAATAACTGGATTATACCAGGAAATACAAGCTTGTGGAGAAGATATTATTAAATCTACTTCTCTATATATTTGTGAGGGTTACTGTTTGTTTCTTCTATGAACAATTTAGTACCTATTTCTAGGAAATTCATTTATCACAAATTTCCTGGGCTTTTTCTGTGTGCCAGCCACTGTTTTAGGCAGGTGATACAGTGTTAGACAAAGCAGAAAGAGTGCCTATATCAAAAACTTTAATTTTATATTTATGAAAAGCTATAAATACTAGAATGAGGGTAAGTAAAATAGTGGCTGGAGATTAAATGGATGCTTTTGATCAGTTACTTCCTAATTTTTTTAGAGATGCTTCACCTGTCAGTTCACTGAGGCATCATGCTCAACCACTCCATTCTACCAAACCCCACTGCCACACCCATGATTCATATGCTTAAAGTTTTAACTTGTCTTATCTCAGTGGTTATTTCCCCACAGCTTTACTATTACTTTCCATCCTTTCAGTCAAAATATACCTAAAGCAGTTAATGGAAAACCCAAGTAAAGTTTATGCCCAGGTTGTTTGTAATATATCAATGTGTGTTGATTTAAACTATAACAGGCACCTAAGCAAAGATGTGCAATGTTCTACCAATGCCTTTTTTTTGGATCATCATTTTATCCTATTTGACTTTTAGCATTTATTCCTTCTCCTCACCTTCTTTTTATTTTCTTACACTCTTTCCCATTGATCTTCATTCTTCCCCTTTATTTATATGTTCTTTCCTGCCTGTCCTCTACACATGCTACTGACTCCAACTCCACCACATTGAGTACACTCAGTTCCATATTTTGCATTGTGATTGTCCATATTATAAATTAAAGTTCATAAACAGATTATATGCTATAAATGGAAGTTTAGAGACTTTAGGATAATAGGATCATGTAGTGTGGGATTTTCCTGTCTACAAAAATTATCACTCAAACTCCAATGCAAACACCATTTCGGCAGTACAAACATAAGAGTAACACACAAAAAAAAGACTTCAAAGATGTATTGACTGTTATTATGTTAACTGTTATTATTCTATACTTATTTCTAATTTTTGTTTAATTTTATTCTTGATTATATTTTCAAAAGGTTGTCTATTTCTTTTTAAAAAAAAACTTTTTATATGCTCATGTTTACTCTCCCAATTTTCTAGGCATCAATACATATTATTTTTGTTTTTAAGTTTTATTATATTCTTTCCCTAAATTCCTTGAGTTTAATTTGTGCATCCTTTTCTAACTTCTTAAGTTGCCTCATTATTCCATGTACTTGAATAAATAAGAGCAATTTAAAGCAAGAGATGGCCCCTGAGTGCAGCTTTGGTCATACTACCAAACCCATACCCTGGGTTTCCATTATTTTGTAAACAATTTACTATCAATTAAATGAAAGATCTGTCAATAACCAATTTAAATTGTCAACATTTAACACATTGTTTGAGGCACTCCTCAAAGTTAATCCCGTCTCTCTTGTTTCTTTCAGGTCACTTCAGAGTCTTCCCTTCCTTATGATTCAATGGACCAAGTAAATGGCTCTGTGGTAACTGAGTTTGTGTTACTGGGACTTACACAATCCTTGGGAATGCAGGTTTTCCTCTTTCTTTTCTTCTCTTTGTTCTATGTGGGAATTATCTTGGGAAACCTCTTCATTATGTTAATGGTGATTTTTGATTCTCACTTACACTCCCCCATGTATATCCTGCTGGCCAACCTATCATTCATTGACCTGGGCCTTTCATCCACCACAGTTCCTAGGATGATCTCTGATCTTTTCAGTGGTTGCAAAATCATTTCCTTCCACAATTGCATGATACAAATGTTCTTTATTCATGTCATGGGAGGAGTTGAGATGGTACTGCTCATAGCCATGGCATATGACAGGTACACAGCGATTTGCAAGCCTCTCCACTATCTAACTACTATGAATCCCAAAATGTGCATGTTTTTGGTAGTGGCTGCTTGGATCATTGGGGTGATTCATGCTGTGTCTCAGTTTGTTTTTGTCATAAATTTACCTTTCTGTGGCCCTAATAATGTGGGGAGCTTTTATTTGATTTTCCTAGGGTTATTAAACTTGCATGCATGGACACTTACAGCCTAGAATTTGTGGTCACTGCCAACAGTGGCTTCATATCTATGGGCACCTTCTTTTTCTTAATTGTATCATACATCTTTATTCTGATCACTGTCAGGCAACATTCTTCAAAAGATTTATCCAAAGCATTCATCACTCTGTCAGCTCACATCACTGTAGTGGTTTTGTTTTTCACTCCATGCATGTTTCTCTATGTGTGGCCTTTCCCTACCAAGTCAATGGATAAATTTTTTGCCATTGTGGACTTTGTCATCACTCCTGTATTAAATCCTGCCATCTATACTTTAAGGAACAGAGATATGAAGGTGGCAATGAGAAGGCTGACTCGACAAGTTGTAAGTTCTAGGGAGATGCCATAACAGACTTCATTGGTAAGAGCACAAGATGACTGTCATGGACCATCAGGACCCTTGTGATCAACAAGAACACTATGGATTATGTATAATTTCATTATTGCCTTTAAAAAACTGAGAACTCTACATAAAAGAGGTATTGAATCAAAGAACTTCACTTTCAAATAGAGCTGCAGTAATTTCTGTTAAGTATGAAAAATAGTTATATATTCCTACCTACCTATAAAATTAAATTGCAACTTCATCTATGAGCACATTCAATTTTCATGTAATTGTTTCATATCTCCATGTAAATACATACATGTACATATAATCAGATTGAACTTTATCAGTATCTTCATACTGATTATAAGCATCACTGGGAATCAGTTAATATTTCTTATGGAAATTATGTGGATCCGATGGATAAAATATGAGTTTATACAAACCAGCAGTCATTAAAAATCGAGAAAGAAACAATTCTCGGGCGCCTGGGTGGCTCAGTTGGTTAAGCGACTGCCTTCGGCTCAGGTCATGATCCTGGAGTCCTGGGATCGAGTCCCATATCGGGCTCCTTGCTTGGCAGGGGGTCTGCTTCTCCCTCTGACCCTCCCCCCTCTCATGCTCTCTCTATCTCATTCTCTCTCTCAAATAAATAAATAAATAAAAATCTTTAAAAAAAGAAACAATTCTCATCCTAATTATACTATAGGTTAGATAAACAGGCAGGCAACGCTTCGTTACAACTCTTAAGAATTGTTTTCAGTCTCTGATTGTCAATGTATTTTGTACAATGTTACTTTAGAAATAGATTCTACTACTTTCCATTATGCAAAATTTGCCTATGGTCCATTTTTTTCAACAGCAAATTTCTGTTGTCCTTGCAGTCTTCCTCAAAGCATTTCTTGATTCACCCTAAAAGAGTATCTACAATTATAAAAGTATTTCAAGGATCTTATTACCTAAAAAAGTACCCCACTCAGATCTCACCTGTACTTAAGCCAGGTACTTAGGATAAAGAGATGATTGACATCTTTACTTTTACTTTACCCTTCCAAGTAAAACTTGGGTAGTCTGATGGGTCAAAGAGCACAACTGAGCAATCACTTAGATGTATCCCTATGACTGATTTAAGAAACACTAATTGTGGAGACTCAGCTCAGTTATAACTGCTGCATTGTAATTAAAGCTGCTCAATAAAATGGTAAATAATAAATGAGACTTTCTTACTATTGGTCAAGGTAATTTTTTCCCTATATTTTATCCAAAAGTGGTCATAAATGCTATAAGCTATCTTCTTTGTGCATTATTTAAAGCATTATTGTTTATTGTCTCCTTAACCCATCTGGATTTTAACTTCAGAACATTATTTTATTGGTTTCACTATGATTCTTTTAAAAAGTCACCTTTAACAGGGAGGAGCACCTGGGTGGCTCAGTTGGTTAAGCTTCTGCCTTCGGCTCAGGTCATGATCCCAGGGTCCTGGAATCTAACCCCAGGCCCCTTGTCAGGCTCCCTGTTCAGCTGGGAACCTGCCTCTCCCTCTGTCCCTCCCCCTGCTCGTGCTCTCTCTCTCTTCAAATATACAAATTAAATTTTAAAAAGTCACCTTTAACAGAGAAAGACAAGTACCATATGATTTCAACACAAAACAAACACACTCTTATATAGAGAAAAAAAAAAACAGTGGTTGCCACATGGCAGATGGGAGGGGGGATGGGAGAAATAGATAAAGGGTATTCAGAGGTACAAACATCCAGTTATAATGTAAATAAATCACAGAAATGAAAAGTACAGCATATGGAATAAAGTCAATAATACTGTAATAATGTTCTATGTTGACAGATGATGACTACACTTGGCGTGCTGAGCACTGAGTAATGTATAGAATTGTCAAATCAATGTGTTATACACTTGAAAGTAACATCACATTGTATGTCAATTATACTTCAATATAAAGAGCATTAAGAGAAGTATAGATATAAGGAAATAAAGTTCCATTTGCACAGAAAAAAAAAATCACCTTTAGATTCAGTGAGGTATTAGAAATACCCAAGGAAGCCAAGAAATTGTGACAACAGCCCCTGTCTCAAGAAGATTCTGTGTGTATCCTCAAGGGAAAACCTGTGAGACTATGTGACTTAGTCTCAGTACTCAAACTTCAGGCTGGCTATTTCCAGATCTCCTCACCTGCCTCTGGTCACTCATCATAAATGGCTCTTAACCAAATGACTTGCTAAGGAGGACAAATCAGACACACTTTCTTCTCCTGGAAATTTTTTGCTTTAAGACAAAGTGCAAAAAGGAAAATCTGTACTCTTCCTTGCTCTGAAAATTGCTGTAATCTCTTCCAGATATGAAGCAGGTAGGTGGAATGATGAAAGTGAAGTATATTAGCAGAACTAACCAAAGTGTAGCATTTTATTGACAACGAGATGCTTCTATTAGTAAGAACCAATTTGGCTGAATTAAATTGTGTGTGTATCTTCAAGAAAAATGGAAGGAGCCTGTGAGGTCAGTTCAAATATTTAGAAGAGTTAGTATGAATATTAACAAGGATTGCCCTTGTTGTGTTATATAACTTAGTATATGTTATACAAGTGTTCTAAGTGTTGAGTCCTTCTGAATCTTTCAGGCTAATCTCTCCCTTCCTTTCTATTTAAGGATCCTATTTCTATATACCCTGATGCAGTGTTCTCTTACCCACCTCTTTCCCTCCTTCCTGCAATTCCAATATAATCTAGTTTGGGATATTTCTTTTACATAAAGGTGTAAATCATACTCCTAGAGTTATGGAATTTTGTCTTTGAGAGATTTTGATCCAATGAGCTCATTTGTAAACAGGAAAACTAAGGCCTGGAGATTCTGAATGACATGCCAAAATCACACAGTAAATTTGAACTAAAATCGCCAAGTCTTTTTTTTTTAACCAGAATTCTTTTTTTTTTAATTTAATTTTATTATGTTATGTTAGTCACCATACAATACATCATTAGTTTTTGATGTGGTAATCCATGATTCACTGTTTTCGTATAACACCCAGTGCACCATTCAGTATGTGCCCTCTTTAATACCCCTCACGGGGCTAACCCATCCCCCCACCCCTTCCCCTCTAAAACCCTCAGTTTGTTTCTCAGAGTCCATAGTCTCTCATGGTTCATCTCTCCCTCCAATTTCCCCCCTTCATTTTTCCCTTTCTTCTCCTAAAAATGCCAAGTCTCATGACTTCAATCTCAGTGAAACTTATGAGACTTTAGGTACTTTTCTTTAAAGAGGGGTAAAAGATTATTTAAGACAAACATAACACCCTAAATGTTGAATTTTAAGTTGAATCTAGTACACAGGGAAAGATTTTTTTGTTCATTTGTAGCTGGCTCTTCATGAATGCTACAGCCAGTGTCTAAGATTCTGGAGAACTTCTTCAATAAACCCAATGTTTAACTTAGAATCAATAGAATTCTTCTAAAACTCCCTGAACCATTTTTGAAGAAATCAGATGAGCTTTGAAAGGATTACAGTGGTGAAGGGTTCCCTGTAACTGAGAATCCCTTACCATCACTCACTCCTCAGCAGCATATACTCAGGAAATGTGATGTCTTAACTAAGTGAGCAAGAAATTCCTTTTGCTGAAGAGCAGCATATCTGAATTCTTACTTGTTACCATGGTATCAAGTCTTTTTGCTGCAAAAGAGAAACCACTGGTCAGCTATCACCCTTGGTATATTTCTTATGGAGATGTGAGTATCAAGTTTGTCCTCTCAGTGAAATGAAATGGTTGCAGCCCATAAGTAAATATTGAAGTTCCATTCTAAGTTGCATACTTTGATTCTTAAGAACCATCCTAACTATTCAATCACACCAGAAATGATCTCACAACAGGAATCCCATTCTCTTTATTGTTAATGATTAGTATGATTGTATTTATTACCATGCTAAGCAGAAGGCAAAAGAGGGTTTATGTCTTGTTTTATTATTTGACTTCTTTTTATACTTGGAAATAGAATTGCTAAATTCATATAAAACTTTGAAAACTGTAATATGGAGCATTAATGGATAGGGCTAAGGAATGGAATTGGGATAATGAAGAGAAAAGTGTAATTTCCAAGGGTGCTGCAATAACCATGATTAGGGAAATGTTGAAAAGAAATACTACTATCCCCCAAGAACTTTGGTAAGAATAACCCACTATACTTTCATGCCTCCCTAGAACCCATCTATTTCCACTATTACTCAGAATAAAATCATTTACATCATCTTTTTTTTAATCTCCCACATCCTGTTGACAAATGTCCTGTTATTACTACCTTAATAATGGCTATTATGTATTTACTATTCACTATTTGTTAGAAACCTATTACACAATTGCAGTTAATTCTTCAGTAGTTCTGTGCTATATTCATAATAAAACACAAATCCCTTAGCAGGCATTCCAGAATTTTTTCAATTTAATCTCCAATTAAACCCCTTCATATTTTCTCTCATGTAGGTTTTTTGTATTTTTCTCACTTCTCATTTAACCTCTAAATCACCTTTCTTTTATCCTTTTATTTTCCTGCTATCTTATTTATTTTTCTTCTATTTTTCATCTTTAATTTTATTTTGGATTAACCCTTTTTCTTCTAAGCATTTCAATATCACTAAATGATGAGTATAAATTCCATTCTCTATAAGGCCTTATAACCTTTACATTCTTTTCTAGAATGTTCATTTATTTTAACTTCCCCAAAGACTGGATCTCTACATCTGTCTTAGCTCTCATGTTTCTATCCAAGCTTCTAAGAGACTATGAAAATTATTTTAGAATTCTGTCCCTCACTCATGCCCGAAAAGGTATTAGATCAGTGGGCATTTTGAGAATTTTTGACCCAGTGCATTCATTCTGAAGATGGGAAAACAGAAGGATACAGGGAACTGAAATTCAATCATTTTGTTATGATTACTGTTTCTAGAATAAAAGTAAAATTCTTTAATGATTGTTGGGGAGCTAGGGTTTCTCTATGAATCAAAAGGTGATAAATCTTACTACTAATAATTATCTAAATCTATTGTGCACTCACCAAATACAAAAACTGTGCAAAACATTTTAATTTTACTACTTCATTTGACATTCATAAGCATAAGAATTGAATATAATTAGTAACCACATTTGTAAAAATAGGTTGTGAGTCCAACGTCCACAGACTATATTCAAAACCTGTATACTACAAATTGCCTCAGGTAGCAAAACTGTGAATGGATTCGTCTTAGTTTGGAGGTTTCCAACAACCCTAATATAAAATTATTGTGATGGGTTACAAAACCACTAAGAATACTTTTTCAAAAGTACGTGTCCTAAAATGCCTTTGTAAATGGAAAGATCATATAACATTGCATATATTTAAGAGCTAAGATAGTATCTACAGAATATAAACTGTTTTGGAGTTCAAGGGAAAAGGACATAAAAGTAGGATGGCTGTAAAGACTTAACCTAGCAGAGAGAGCAGCATAAACAAAGGTACTTTATTAGGAATAAGTCTAGCATAAGTGGAAATACTAAGCAGATTTGAATAACTGGACTATAAGACATCGTCAGGGGAGGAGTGTGGGATAAAATGGTGGGTTAGATTGTGTGCATTTTGAATGAAAATGGACTACTTTCTTACTCCATACTCAAAAAATAAATTCAAAATGGATTAAAGACCTAAACATGAGACCTAAAATCATACAAATCCTAGAGGAGAACACACACAGTTACTTATTGACATAGGTCATAGCAAGTTCTTACTACATATGTCTCCTGAGGCAAAGGAAACAGAAGCAAAAATAAACTATTGGGAGTACATCAAAATAAAAACTCTGCACACTGACGTAAACAATCAGTAAAACCAATAGGCAACCTATGGAGTGGGAGAAGATATAAAGGGTTATTATCTAAAATATACAAAGAACTTATAAAACTAAACTCCCAAAGAACAATAATCCAATTTAAAAATGGGCGGAAGACATGCAGTATACAGATATTTCTTCATATATTATCTGTATATCTGTAAATATACAGATATTTCTTCCAAAAGACATACAAATGACTAGCAGACACATGAAAAGATAATCATCATCACTTCCATCAGGGAAATACAAATCAAAACTACAATGGGGTATCACCTCATACCTGTCAGAATGGCTAAAATCAACAACAGAAGAAACAGCAGGTGTTGGAAAGGATATGGAGAAAAAGGAACACAGGTGCACTGTTGGTGAGAATGCAAACTGGTACAGACGCTCTGGAAAATAGTATGGGAGCTTCCTCAAAAAGTTAAAAATAGAACTATCCTATGATCCAGCAATCACACTACCAGGTATTTACCCAAGGAATACAAAAACACTAATTCAAGGGATACATGCACCCTTATGTTTATAGCAGCATTATTTACAACAGCCAAGATGTGGAAGCAGCCCAGGTATCTATCCACTAATGAATGGATAAAGAAGAAGTGGTATATAGATATGCACAATGGAATATTACTCAGGCATAAAAACAAATGAAATCTTGCCATTCACAATGACATGGTCCATGGAGCTAGAGAGTATTATGCTAAGTAAAGTAAGTCAGTCAGAGAAAGACAAATACCATATGATTTCACTCATATGTGGAATTTAAGAAACAAAACAAATGAGCAAAGGGAAAAAGAGAGAAAGAGAGACAAACCAAGAAACAGACTCTTAACTATAGAGAACAAACTGATGCTTACCAGAAGTGAGGTGGGTAGGGGGATGGGTTACATAGGTGATAGAGATTAAGAGTGCACTTTTTGGGATGATCACTGGGCAATGTATGAAATTCTTGAATCATTGTGTTGTACACCTGAAACTAATAAAACATTGTATATTAACTAACTGCAATTAAAATAAAAACTTAAAACTAACTAAATAAATAAAACACATTATACAACCACACACAGAAAACATTTGTTCAAAAAAGAAAAATGAGAGTCATGTACCAGAATCTGATGTCTTATGTTACCCATGACACATAAAAGGGAATCTGATGTCTTATATTACCCATGACACGTAAAAGGGAACGACACGTAAAAGTGCTAGATGGGATATAGAAGAAAGGGACATCCTCTAAGAATGTACACTTTTGAATTTAGTCATGTTAATCAGTCACATGTTCAAAAATTGACTGTAACTCAACAATGGTAAGTTGTTAAAAGACCCTAAACTTGAATGCAAAGAGAAACAAATGAACCCAAATTATCTTCAACAAACGGCATAGCCAAACTAAAGGGGAAATATAAGAACTAATCCAATTAACTTTGTTTTGCACTGCTCTTTCTTTTTTTCTTCCCAATTAACTTTTGAAGGTAATACTTTGACTACACACCATTAATTTTTTTTTAATTTTTTATTAACATATAATGTATTATTTGTTTCAGGGGTACAGGTCTGTGATTCATCAGGCTTACACAATTCACAGCACTCACCATAGCACATACACTCCCCAATGTCCATCACCCAGCCACCCCATCCCTCCCACCCCCCTCCACTCCAGCAACCCTCAGTTTGTTTCCTGAGATTGTCTCTTGACTACATACCGTTAATTTAAAAAATAAAATGCAAGAAAACTGATGTCTTCTTAACAATTACTTTTCTTTTTTATAGTGGTATGGATATAATAATTCTGAAACAATTTTCTGTGCTATGTAGGATTATGCAAATGAAAAAATATATATTTATAGTGTTAAGACCCAAAGTCTCACTGGGAGAACGAAAGGACAGAGATACAAATATGGAACAGGAGAAAGGAAAAAGAAGCCCACTGGTTTGGAAGGTATTGGTATGGTCAATATCCCTTTCTCTCTCTCTCTCTCTCTCTCATTAACACATATATACATTCACATACACATACAAATATACACATGTAAATATATGTATACGTATGGAGCATTAACAGCTGTTAATAACAGGAGGGAAAGTCATAACTATGCCTCCTGATCACCTATAATGTTACCAAAAATGGGATCAAACCTGTGTTTGGTTAACCTCTGGATCCAGCTGCCATTTGGATAGTACAAAGGTAATGGAAATGCTGAACTGCAATGAGTGCCTGCAATCAGCAAAATTCAAAGTGTGGGAAATCAAGTGTAAAAGGCTCAAATTTTTCAACAAATAATTTAAGGGAAAGAAAAAGGTTGGAGGGAAATCTATATTAGAAGAGATTTGAAAGACATATTAAAAGAAAAAAAATGGTCAAGACAAACTATAGTGTTTTGGGATGCATGTTTGGAAGACAAAGCTAGAAAAAAAAATGAAGGGACATTTTTACCATAATAGAATCATGGCTCCTTTTGAGGCGAAAGGTGGCTGCAATTTGGATGAGTCACAGAGATTTCTGTGATAGGATAGCTGACATGGTTCTGCGTCTTGACTTGGGTGATGATTACTTTATAAAATTTGATTAAGCTATAAATTTGTTTTCTGCTATTTTCTGTATGTTTCATCTCGTGATTAAAGAATAACAAAATCAAAGTCAAACTATGGTGAATGAGTGGTAGCATAAAACCTCCCATCCAAAAGCACCCTTGTCTAGAGACCTACATTTAACTATCATTCATAGAGGCTACTTGCATCAGTGTACATGCGTTTTTTTAATACTGAAATACAATGAACAGGAGAAATTGTGCTCCTCCACCTGAGGGCATAAAGCAACTATAACTTCAGGGAGTCAGAACAATGCAAAAAGTTTCTGTCTGCTGCATAATTCTCCCCTGTGCAAAGAGTTATACAAAATACGGCCATCATAAAAGCAGCTAATTAACAGCACTAATTGTGCTTGGGTAGTGACCAAGTTCAACTCAGAGACTTGGTGTTGCCAGCCAGAAATCAGTCTGTTATGGGAATTGCCTCCTAGAAACATGTTGGTTTTCTAAAGGAAGCAAGAAGAAAAGTGGTTAATGAGTCACCTGGGGGGTGACATTCCTTTCTGTAAATTACCATCTCCTTCCCCTATTAAGATTTGTTTTTTCATGGGGCGCCTGGGTGGCTCAGATGGTTTAGCGTCTGCCTTAGGCTCCGCTCATTATCTCCAGGTCCTGGGATGGAGCCCAACATCGGGCTCCCTGCTCAGCGAGGTGTCTGCTCCCTGCTCATGCTCTCTCTCTCTCTATCTCTCTGTTTCAAATGAATATTAAAAAAAAAATTGTTTTTTCAATCTATCATCTATTATCTATCGATCTGTTTTTTATATTTTACCATGAAGACAAAAGAAAGCTCTTGAATAACAAGGGAAGCAAATAATAAAAGTAACAGGAAGAGAAAAATTGCATCAATTGCAGCACTGCAATCTCCCTCAACCTTTGAATAACTTCTACAGTATAAACTAAGGAGATTCTGGCAGATCAGCCTCATTCTATGTATTCCGAAATTGGGTCTAAATTTGTATTCAACCAAATAAAGCGACCTGTTATGGTCACTCCAAGCCATCTGAGCTAATATAATGAATACAGAATCATTGTTTAGTGTAATAATAGCATTAAATGTGGCCCAAACCAATATTACATTCCTTCCATCCTAGTCCACCACTCTTAGGATCCATTCCCATACATATGTTCTAGATGTCTGTTGATAATCATATGGATTTTACAGTTCTCTTGGTATGTATTGCATCTTGTCATGAATTCCACTTTGTCCCTAACTCCCTGGAGCTTTCTGGGACTTGAGCCTACTTAAAGGACTAGGAGTAATGTGAAGAGGTGGGGGTAGGCACTGAGGATTATCCGCAGTCCCCTCTAGGGCAACCAACTCAGGAGAGGTCATTATAGTTTTCAGATAAGCACACACAAATCTCTTCAGATAGGGAAAAGAAAAGATGCTTCTACCAGTAAAAGGGGACTGAGAGAGTCTCTGGTTTCTGAGTTTGTGTTGCTGGGACTCTAGTTCTTGGGAAACTAAAGTTTTTCTCACGTTGATATTCTCCTTGATCTCTTTAGGGATCATCCCAGGAAATCTCTTCATTTTCTTTTGCTAATTTTAGACTACCATTTACATTTTCCTATGTACTTCCTCCTGGCCAACCTGTCCCTCATTGATGTGGACCTTTTTTTTAATCACAGTCCCTAAGATGACTACAGAACTTTCAATAAGATAATTTCTTTCCAAAGCTGCATGACACAGATATGTTTCATTCACATCATGGGAGGAATGGAGATGGTCTTACTCATAGCCATAGCATTTGACAGGTACACAGCAATCTGTAAGCCTCTTCACTACCTGAACATCAGGAATCCTACAATATGTATTCATTTGTAACTACTAGCTGGATACTTGGGGTGACTTACATATGTCTCAATTTGTTTTCATTATAAACTTGTGCTTTTGTGGTCCTAACAAAGTAAAAACTTCTATTATGACTTTCCCAGAATCATAAAACTTGCATGCATATATGGAGCCAAATTTGAATTTACTGTTGCTGCCAGCAGCAATGTCATGAGCATGAGCACCTTCTTTCTGCTAATCCTTCCTATATCTTCATTTTGGTCACTGTCTGGAAGTGTTCTTCAAAAGACTGATCCAAAGCACTTGGCACTGGTTCAGCTCACATCACTGTGGTGGTTCTGTCTTTCAGTCCATACATATTTCTCTGTCTGACCTTTCCCCACATCATCAGGTGATAATGCCTGTTCCTTGTTGACTTTGCTATCACCTGTGACTTGAATCTGCCATCTATACATTACAGAACAAAGACATAAAGGTAGTAATAAAAGGGACATGATTCCAGATTTTGCTGACTGAATCTGACTTTGGACCTCTAAAACTATACGTCCATCAGCCATTTGAATACTCCCCCTTAGGCTTCTGACATTGAACATGGCCAGATCTGGGCATAACATCTATCTCACGGAATAGATTCCAACTACTAGAGCATTTATCCATAACCTCTACTACCATAGGAAATGTGAATCCACCATGATATGGGTTATTTTAGGAGACAGCATCACTATCTACTAAATAATATTTACGATTGAAATTGTGATCATTTTGACAATAGAAGAATATAATGACATCTCTTCTGCTTCCCATAGGTTTGCAAATGAATAGCAACCATGCTTTGGAGAACGTCAGGAATGATTACATCAAATATACATAGGACTAGTAATTCTATCTAGTTATTCAGGTTGTGTTCCCTCAAGAAAATCCAAAGACAAAATTTGATTGACAGTAGTTTATTTGGAAGTTTATTTTTGAAAATATGATTAAGGGAATAGAAAGTGAGACAGAGAATTGAAGGTTGCTTATGTTGATAAATTAACTAGGGTGCAAGCCTACAATGGCCTTCTGGGGGACTCTATAAATTCTGTGGCTTAGAATTATCCCAATTGAAGGGAAAGAAGCTGGAATACGATTTCATTTTTTTTTAAGATTTATTTACTTATTTATTCATTTGAGAGAGAGAGAGAGAAAGACAGAGGAAGTGGGGTGTGGAGCAGAGGGAAAGGGACTAGTGGACTTGGTGCTGAGCATGGAGTCTGATGAGGGGCTTGATCCCAGGATTCTGAGATCATGACCTGACCCGAAACCAAGAATTGGACATTCAACTGACTGGGTCACCCAGGAATACCTATTTTTTCATTTTTAAAGGGTGTATTAACTCCTTAGTCCAGTCTTTCCTATACAGAATACCGTGCATTATAGGAAGCCAGAGGAGAAACCATCAGGTAGATATGCCAAACATCTCCTTGTTTAGAAACAAGAAATACCATAGTATATCCCATTTTTTTAAAGAACTTAGTTCCCCTTTACCTTATCCCATCAAAGTGATGGCTATTTTAACTTTCACAAGAGGAAAACTTAAAACAGGAGTGACAAGTTATAGCATCACTGTTGCTCATAGTTGATAGTTGTATTCTCCTCTATTACCCATTCTAAATCCCCCTATCCTCAGGTGGTTCTTCTGATGATCTATGTTACTTGCCTGCTGAGGTGAGCCAAGATTTTTTACGAGCAGTTTAGCCCTGATTAAAGTGTTCTTGCCAATCTACTGTTGCTACAGTTGCTCCACTACAGTTATCATCCATCATGGAGCCAACAAGGCATGCCTCAGTGGATCCCCTGTTATAGACAAACTCTTCACTGTATCACCCATTAAGAAGCAGCAACCTGGTATTTATCCAATATGGGATAAAAATGAGCTAACTCAATCTTCTGAATGTTGGTCTTCCAAAATGAGGAACCCCAAATGACAGAAAAGCAGGTAAACATTTTAGGTTTATTATAACCCATACTGTGTCTCCCAAAAGAAGCATTCTCCCCACTACAATACAACCTAAAATTTGAGGGCAGAAAACAGAAACTGCACACGAACTTCACTGAGATTTATGGTAAGATTTATGATTTTCTCTATCCCCTTGGTTGCAAAACCTGTATATTTTATCCACAGGGGACACAGCGCCATCTAAAGGTCACTGGATCAAAGCATGTATCTTGAAGCATAGACCCCAATTCTGCAGAGTACCCTCTTCAAGCTGGTGTCTCAGTTGTAACTTTAATAGGCTATTCCAATGTTCTATCAGATCAACAGCTCCCAATCATGCAATGTAGAAAGGAAAAAATGGTTCCTTAGTTATGGATGCTTTTGTATACTTTCTTAGCTATAAAGTAGGTAGTCTTGGTCTAAGGAAATATTATGCAAGATTTCATATTGTAAATCAGACACTATGAACACTTGGTTGGTGGTGCAGGCCAAAGCACTCGAAGTAGGAAAGATAACACATATATATGTGTGTGTGTGTGTATATATATATATATATATATATACACACTACAATGTGTATAACTAGAATGACATATATATATATGAATCCCCATAAGGATAAATCTCTCTCTCTCTCTTCCAGTTTAGAAAGGGTTCAGTGTCAGTAACTACTCTCAACTGATTGATTCCAGTCCTTAAAACATGGTACCATTTCAAGGTTGTCCCTGTGCTGCTGACAGGTCAAACAGCCTACAGTGGCAGTAACTAGAAAAACTCATGTAATAGCTCACTCTGTAGAGCCTACACATAGCCTTCCTTTCTACCACGATATCTCCTTCATTCATGGGTCCACTGTGCAAGCGTTAGATTAGCTGAGGAGAGCTTAACCATTTATCTTTTCAATTACCTAGTTCAACACGTTACACCTAATGATTCTTTAAATTAAATTCTCATTGTTCAAATAGTGGTGTAATTTCACTCTCCTGGTTGAAACCTGACTGACACATTCAACTCCAATAAAAAAGAAAAAGAAATCCTTAAACAATTCCACTAGGGAATTCTCCAAACAAGTAATAAGAAAAAGCACTCTAAATCTCCTTTAGAAATATATATTTAAAAAGATGAAACAGTTTGTATGACTGAGATAAAATAAAGGGTCTGGCAGCCATACCAAAGAAACTATCAGAGATCTTACTCAGTTACACATTTCTCTAATACTTCAAGGATACATGTAACTGCAAGACACAAGTGAAGCAGACGTCTGAGAGTGCCAACATAACTCCCCAGGTTCTCCCATTTCACTACGATGCTACCAGCCCCAGATATAATAGATGAAGTCTCCAATGATACAAGAAGGATATCACTTACAAAAAGGGAGGTATTTTGGTCATGACATATCTCCTTTTTATATTCCAGTATATACAGAGTAAACATTAATATTTTGTTTTGGGTTCTGTTTCATAAGACATAAAGTCCAGGTTCATTTACCATGAGCAAACTAGAATGACAAAGTATATCCTACTAACATTCCCTTATCTATCGCCTAATAGAGATTACTAGGAGGAGATCCAGTTACCGTGTACTCATGGAGATTTGACCAAGTCATTTCTTCCTGTTACTGCCATTCATTCCCTCCCCCTCGCTATACCTCCCTCTGTTTCTGTCTCTGTCCCTCTCTCTACCCCCACTCCATCCTTTTTCCTTGACCATGAAACAAAATGGTTATAGACCAGTTAATAAGCCTTTCCTTCCAATAACCAGAGTATTTAAAAAGACAATAACATTATAAGAGAGGAAAATAATAAACCAATTTGCATTTTCCTTCAACACAGATACAAAAATCTAAAAAGTAGTAACAAAATAGAAACACTGATAAATGTAAGAGAAAACACCAGGGTAAGTCAGTTGTATCCCAGAATGCAAGGTTGTTTTAACTTTTGGAAATCAATCAAAGGAATTTACTATATCAAGTATATGAAGGGAAAAAAACCATACTAACATTTTTATAGATATAGAAAAGGCATTCTATTAAATCCAATACCCATTCTCAATAAATCTCAGAGCAAAAGTCTTAGCAAACTAGACATAAAAGGTTTACTGGGTTGAACAGTGTCCCCACAAAATTCATGCTCACCCAGAATGTCAGAATGTGATCTATTTTGTTTTTCTAGATGTAATCAAGGTAAGGATCAAGATAACATCACACTGAACTAGGATGGACTTGAAATTTAACAGGTGTCCTTATAAGAGACAGAAAAAGATACAAAGAGACACAGGAAGGAAGCTATGTGAAGACAGAGGCAGAGATTGGAATTATGTTGTCACAAGCCAAGGAATGCCAGAAGCCACCAAGAGATGGAAAAAGCAGGGAAAAAAAATCTCACCTGGAGTCTTCAGAGGGAATATGGACCTGTCATCACCTTGATTTTGGATTTCTAGCCTCCAGAACCTTGAGAAAATAAATTCCTGGATACTTAAGCCACAAAATTTGTGGTAATTTGTTACAGCAGCCCTGGAAAAATAAGATAGAAGGGAACTTATTCTGATAAATAGTATTTATACAAACACTACAGGACATATTGCAGGTAATATATTAAGAGCTTTCCCCTGAGATCAGAAATATGCCCACATTCCTCTTACAACTACTTCTATTTTGTATTTTACAAAGCATCTCACAAGTAAAATAAAACAAAAATACTAAGCAAAATGTATAAATTTGAAATTTATAAACAAAACATTTCTTCATAGACATTATTATCTACAAGTTAATTACTTTCCCTCAGGCCCCTGTAGCATCCCTATCTTTTCATAAATAGTATTTAGTGCACTATTGCCTGTTCCTTTCAATAAATGGTAAAATCAATGAGTGCAGGAATTGTTGGAGAGTACAACAAAATATAAAAATAGTTTCCAAAGTGTTTTAAAAGCAAAAATATGCAAGCAATGAAAGCTAAGCTGTCATCAAAGCAACACCAAACTCACAAGGTTTTAAACCCAGAGTGTAAGTCTTAAAATCAACTGAAGCCTATGACATATCAGGAAGAAAATATACATAGCATTCACTTTGTTTTGAGCTGAAAGTATAGTATGATTTGCAAAACTTAGAAAGGTAACCAACTTATAAAAGGCAGGGTTTGTCAACCAACTGCAGCACTACTGACATTTTGCGGAATCTAAGTCTTTTTGTGGGAAGCTGTCCTATATGTTGTGGATTTTTGGCAGTATGTCTGACCTATACCCAATAGATGCCAATAGCAGCAAAGCTCAACCCTCATATTGTGATAACCAAGAATATCTCTACGTATTACTGAATGTCCTCTAAGGGACACAATCATCCTGGGTTGAGGATCACTATTTTAAGGGTAATTATGGATTTTCACTCAATTCCTTCTTATGGCACTCACATTACATGCCAATGTCAAGCATTTAGACTGTACTAAGAATTAGCAACACACCAGAAATGTATTATTATAAGAAACGTATTAAAGAGGGCACGTTCTGCATGGAGCACTGGGTGTTATATGCAAATAATGAATCACGGAACACTACATCAAAAACTAATGATGTAATGTATGGTGATTAACATAAGAGAATAATAAAAAAAAAAAAAGAGAGAGAAAAAAGAAAAAAAAAGGCACCCAATTTGTCAAGCAAGAAGTCAAACTTTCACTACTACACATGACATGATACTCTATAGGGAAAACCCAAAAGACTCCACCAAAAAATTGCTACAACTGATACACTATACAAAGTCAACATACAGGAATGTTTTGCACTTCTATACACCAATAATGAAGCAGCAGAAAGAGAAATCAAGGAATCAATCTCATTTATTGCACAAAAAATCATAGGATACCTAGGAATAACCTCACCAAAGAGGTAAAAGATCTATTCTCTGAAAACTTATTAAAAAACTGATGAAAGAGGGCGCCTGGGTGGCTCAGTTGGTTAAGCGACTGCCTTCAGCTCAGGTCATGATCCTGGAGTCCCGGGATCGAGTCCCACATCGGGCTCCCTGCTCAGCGGGGGGTCTGCTTTGCCCTCTTCCCTCTCGTGCTCTCTGTCTCTCATTCTCTCTCTCTCAAATAAATAAATAAAATCTTTAAAAAAAAATTAAAAAAAAACTGATGAAAGAAATTGAAGATGACACAAAAAAAATGGAAAAATATTTCATACTCATGGATTAGAACAAATATTGTTAAAATGTCTATACTACTCAAAGCAAT
Organism: Neomonachus schauinslandi; assembly: GCF_002201575.2. NCBI lineage: Eukaryota > Metazoa > Chordata > Mammalia > Carnivora > Phocidae > Neomonachus > Neomonachus schauinslandi. Next base: position 74,252,282 of record NC_058411.1, read on the forward strand.
CTACACATTTAATGCAATCCCTATCAAAATAACACCAGCATTTTTCACACAGCTGTAACAAACAGCCCTAAAATTTAAATGGAACCACAAAAGATCCCAAATAGCCAAAGCAATCATGAAAAAGAAAAGCAAAGCCAGAGGCATCACAATTCCAGACTTCAAGTTATATTACAAATCTGTTGCCATCAAGACAGTATGGTACTGGCACAAAAACAAGACACACAGATCAATGTGACCGAAGAGAAAACCGAGAAATGAATGGTCAACTTATCTTCAACAAAGTGGGAAGGAATACCAAAGGAAAAAAGACAGTCTCTTCAATAAATGGTGCTGGGAAAACTGAACAGCACCATGCAAAAGAACGAAACTTGACCATTTTCTTATACCACACACAAAAATAAACTCAAAGTAGATGAAAGACCTAAATGTGAGACAGAAAACCATCAAAATCCTAAAGGAGTACACAGGCACCAACCTCTTTGACCTAGGCTGCAGCAACTTCTTGCTAGACACATCTCCAAAGGCAAGAGAAACAAAAGCAAAAATGAACTACTGGGACTTCATCAAGATATAAAGCTTCTGCACAGTGAAGGAAATGATCAAAAAAGCTAAAAGGCAACCTTTGGGATGGGAGAAGATATTTGCAAAAGACATATCTTATAAAGTGTTAGTATCTAAAATCTATAAAGAAGTTATTAAATTCAACACCTAAAAATCAAATAACCCAGGTAAGAAATGGGCAGAAGACATGAACAGACATTTTTCCAAAGAAGACATATGGATGGCTAACAGACACATGAAAAGATGCTCAACATCACTCAATATCAGAGAAATACAAATCAAAACTACAATGAGGTATCACCTCACACCTGTCAAAATAGCAAAAATTAACAACACAGGAAACAACAGATGTTGGTGAGGATGTGGAGAAAAGGGAACCCTCTTACACTGTTGGGGGGAGTGCAAACTGGTGCAGACACTCTGGAAAACAGTAAGGAGGTTCCTCAAAAAGTTAAAAATAACTACTCTTTGACCCAGCAACTGCACTACTAGGTATTTACCCAGAGGGTACAAAAATACTTCAAAGGGATAATGCACCCCAATGTTTATGGCAGCATCATCAACAATAGCCAAATTATGGAAAGAGCCAAAGTGCTCATCAATTGATGAGTGGATAAAGAAGTGGAATATATATACAATATGTTACTCAGCCATAAATAAGAATGGAATCTTGCCATTTGCAACAACATGGATGGAGCTAAAGAGTATTATGCTAAGCCAAATGTGTCAGTCAGAGAAAGACAAATACCATATGATTTCATTCATATGAAGAATTTAATTAAAAAAACAGATGTACATGGGGAGAGAAAAAAAAGAGAGGCAAACCATAAAGCAGAGTCTTAACTACAGAGAACAAACTGATGACTGATGGAGGGAAGATGGATGCAGAAATGGGTTAAATGGGTGATGAGTTAAGGAGGGCAGTTGTGATGAGCACTGGGTGTTGTATGTAAGGGATGAATCACTAAGTCCTACAAGTGAAACTAATATTAGACTATATGTTAACTAACTGGAATTTAAATAAAAACTTGAAAGAAAAAAGAAACAACCATAAAAATAATCCCCAGGTGTGAGGAAGAATTGGAATTCACAGTTTTTATATCATGTTACCTACAATGTCCAGTTTTCAACAAAAATTTATGAATTATGCAAAAGACAACAGTAAATAATATCTATACTCAGAGGGACATAAATAGACCATAGAAACTGTCTCTGCAGAGACCCAGATTTTGGACATAGCAGACAAAAACTTCAAATCACCTATTATTAATATGTTCAAAGAACTAAAGAAAGCCAAGTTTAAAAGACTGGAAGTATGAAAGCAATGACATAACAGAGGATATCAATAAAGATAAATTATTTTTAAATGACTGCATTTGAATTTGAGAGTTTACGTATATATAACTACCTTCTTCAATTTAAAATGGCTCAAAACAGCTATGAGATGGCAGAATAAAGAACCAGCAATTTAAAGATACATTAACAGAAATTATTGACTCTGCACAGCAAAAAGCAAAAAAGTATATAAATATATAACTGAAGAGAGCCTCAGAGGCCTGTGCAACAGCTCCAAGCACATCAATCTATGCAATGAGAGACCCCCGAGAGAGAAAAAAAGAGGCGGAAAAAATTATTTGAAAACAATCATAGCCAAAAATTTCTTACACTGGATGAAAAATAAGTCTACAGATCCAAAATTCAAAAGCTCAATGAATTTCAAGGTAGGATGAATATAAACCCTTACTTATTCCCACGTGCAAAAAATAACAAAATATATCTCAAATACCTGAAGAGCTATAGTATAAACCTTTAGAACAAACCAAGGAGAAATCTTCCTGATCATAAATTAGGCAGACTGTTGTAGGTAAGACACCAAAAGCTTGATCCACATAAAAAGAAATAAAGGTATCTTCTCCCATTCCATAGGTTGCCTTTTAGTTTTGTTGACTGTTTCCTTTGCTATGCAGAAGCTTTTTATCTTGAAGTCCCAAAAGTTCATTTTTGCTTCTGTTTCCCTTGCCTTTAGAGATCTGTCTTGCAAGAAGCTGCTGCAGCCAAGATTGAAAAGGGTACTACCTGTGTTCTCCTCTAGGATTTTGATGGATTCCTGACTCACATTTAGGGTCTTTCATCCATCTTGAGTTTATCTTTTTGTATAGTGTAAGAGAATGGTCCAGTTTCATTCTTCTGCATGTGGCTGTCCAATTTTTCCAGCACCATTTATGGAAGAGACTGTCTTTCTTCCACTGGATATTCTTTCCTGCTTTGTCGAAGATTAGTTGACCACAGAGTTGAGGGTCCATTTCTGCGCTTTGTATTCTGTTCCATTGATCTATGTGTCTGTTTTTGTGCCAGTACCATGCTGTCTTGATGATCACAGTTTGTAATACAGCTTGAAGTCAGGCATTTTGATGCCTCCTGTTTTGGTTTTCTTTTTCAACATTCCCCTGGCTATTGGGCATCTTTTCTGGTTCCATTCAAATTTTAGGAGTGTTTGTTCCAGCTCTGTGAAAATGTTGATGGTATTTTGGTAGGGACTGCCTTGAATGTGTAGATTTCTCTGGGTAGCATAGACATTTTAACAATGTTTATTCTTCAAATCCATGAGCATGGAATGCTTTTCCATCTTTTTGTGTCTTCCTCAATTTCTTTCATAAGTGTTCTGTACTTTCTAGAGTACAGATCCTTTACCTCTTTGGTTAGGTTTATTCCTAGATATCTTATGGCTTTTCATGCAATTGTAAATGGCTTTAATTCCTTAATTTCTCTTTCTTCAGACACATTGTTGCAAAAGAAATAACAGATAAAGGGCTGATATCCAAGATCTATAAAGAACTTCTCAAACTCAACACCCAAAAAACAAATAATCCAGTCAAGAAATGGGCAGAAGACATGAGCAGACATTTCTCCAAAGAAGACATACAAATGGCTAACAGACACATGAAAAAATGCTCCACATCACTTGCCATCAGGGAAGTGCAAATCAAAACCACAATGAGATAACACCTTACACCAATTAGAATGGCCAAAGTTAACAGGACAGGAAACAGCAAATGTCAGCAAGGATGTGGAGAAAGGGGAACCCTCTTACACTGTTGCTGGGAATGCAAGCTGGTATAGCTATTCTGGAAAACAGTATGGGGGTTCCTCAAGAAGTAAAAAATAGAGCTACCCTACAACCTGGCAATTGCACTACTGGGTATTTACCCCAGAGATACAGATGTAGTGAAAAGAAGGGGCACCTGCACCCTGATGTTCATAGCAGCAATGTCCACAACAGCCAAACTGTGGAAGGAGCCGAGATGTCCTTCAACAGATGAATGGATAAAGAACATGTGGTTCATATATACAATGGAATATTACTCAGCCATCAGAAACGATGAATACCTACCATTTACATCAACATGGATGTAACTCCCGGAGGGGATTATGCTAAGTGAATTAAGTCAAGCAGAGAAAGACAATTATCATATGGTTTCACTAATATGTGGAATATAAGGAATAGCACAGAGGACCATAGGGGAAGGGAGGGAAAACTGAATGGGAAGAAATCAGAGAGGGAGATAAACCATGAGAGACTCTGGACTCTGTGAGACAAACTGAGGGTTGCAGAAGGGAGGGTGTGGGGGATGGGGTAACTGGGTGATAGGCATTAAGGAGGGCATGTGATGTGATGAGCACTGGGTGTTATATGCAACTAATGAATCACCGAACACTACATCATAAACTAATGATGTACTGTATGTTGGCTAATTAAACTTAATAAAAAAAGAAATGAAAATTAAAATGTATAAACAGCTGATACATGCTATAACATAGATGAATATCAAAAAAAGTATAAGAGAAAGAAGCCAGTCACAACGAACTGCATATTGTATGATTCCATTTATATGATATACCCAGAAAAAGCAAAACTATAGAAGCAAGAAACAAATTACTTGTTGCCTGAGTCTGGGAATGGAAGTGGGGATTAACTACAAATGGGCACAAGGAATATTTTGGGGGGTAATCAAAAGTTCAAAAGCTGAATTATCACAGTTACACAACTATATAAATTTATTAAAACTCATTGAATAGTACATTTAAAAGGATACATTTTACAATATACATATTAAACCTTGATACAGTTGTTAAAAATACCAACTAAGATTTTTAAACCCAAATTTGCACTACTTTTGGAACTCCCCTGATTTGTTCAAATATCAATTCATTATTTCTCAAAATTCTGAGGGAGACAAGCTGTTAAGGGTGTAAGGTGATAGCTTCCTTAAACTTGATAATGGTGCCAAACTGATACTATCAGTGGTTTATAAAACTTGCAATAACACAATGGACATCTAAAGTAACCTAAAATTCTCTAATTTGAAAAAAAAATGATCACAGCACAAAATCACAGATCATCACATTGAACTGCTCAATTTCCCTGGATCTCTTCTGCAAGTTGTGATGATTTACACTTGGGAAACCAGTGTGCACAAAAGACCTGGTTTCCATTAGAAGCAATTATGGACTCTATCCAGTCCTACCATCCAGTCCAGCTAACTGACTCCCTCCCACATGGTAGGAACTATTTATAACTTTCTGTCTTAAGAAATAGTGACTATTCAAAAGGGTGTGAACTGTCTATCTGCGTGTCTCAATCTCCTGAAGCTCCTGCTGAGTGAGACCTGCACCTGAGCAGGTACAAATGAAACCTGTTCTCTAACTCCCTAGCAACTGGTTACATTTTGTTCCCAAACCTTCTTTTCTCTTTTCCTCAAGGTTTCTTCTGCTCATGGTCTTTACTTGAATGATTTTCACTCATATAGTTTTATGTATGTTCTGGTCTCATTTTCATAATTTCAACTGTACCGTGAACTGAATTTCTCTTCGTTAAATTGATATGTGAAGGAGCTTCAATTTTCCATTCCTTTTTCTTTCTCTAATATTAGATTTGTGGAAATAAAACATTATGTTTTGGCTATTTCATTCCAACAGAGCACAGTCTAACAGAGCAAGCTATCTCTATCTTTGGAAAGCATAGAATAATCAAGTTTTAAAAAACATCACCATTATCTAAAAAAAACTTCCTGAGTATTTACTATATGCCACAGCATGCTCTGCTGTTTTCCATGTATTAACTCATTTAATCATCGCAACACTGTAAGGTAAGTACTATTATCATCACTATTTTACAGATGAGGAAATTCAGGGACAGAGAAGTGAAGCAACCCACCCAAGGACACAGAGTTCATAAATCAAGGAGATGGAGATTCGAATCCAGGTAGTCTGTCCCCAGAACGTTTGCTATTATTTACTATATAATACTGCTATTTATAAAACTACTCCTATTATCATTTTTCCTATTTCCTCCACTAATTTCAAATTTTCTTTGGAAATTAGAAAATTGATAAATATCACCTGTAATAAATATAGAAAATAAGAGTTCATATTTAGGAAAAAATAAAATCTCCTAAAATCCCACAACCTACAGACACTGTGGTATAAAGTCTAAATATTTCCATATATACATTTACATTATATGTAATGTTTTGTGTTGTATAATCTTTTTTTTAACTTAATGACAAAGTATATATCTTTTCAGTTTCATTTATCCAAAGTTCTAACTTGTTCCATGTGCACTGAAATCTTATAAACATAGTTTTAAGTATATATAAAAGTTCTCTTCCTTATTCATGTAGCAAATAGCTTCTCATAGGTTATTATGACAACTGTCCTGTCCTTCTAACTACTGGATTTTTCCAAATATATGGTGATGGCTTTTCTGTTCAGCAATATTTCTATAGCATGCTTTAATACTTCACTGTAATTTGAGGAAAGTTCCAGATATTCTATAATGACTATACACATTTTATTGGAAGCAAAAAATAAAGAGGAAAGTTTGTACTTTTGCAGTTTTACTGTATTAGATGTAGGATCTACTAAATGTGGGGTGTTGAGGTCACTCTGAGGACATTGTCATGACAAGGAGGTCGCTGGCTTCCAGACTGGTTTCCATTCTCCCCTCAGTGTGCAGGTATCAATGAGTTCAATTCACAAAGTCATTTGGTGAAGATTTACTCTCCACCAAATCTCCCCTAGGGGCTTCTAAGCCCCTGATTTTCTTGCCATGTCTTCTTGAATTTCCCACTATGAATATTAGTGAGGACTCTCATTCAATAGTGCCTACCTTGTGCCAGAAATTGTGCTAACCACTGGGGTATACAAAGTTGGCTAAAGGCTCCTTTTCTCAAAGAAATCATAGCTGATAATGAAGAACTAATATGCATAAGAAATTACAATATACTTTATTATAAAGAAGGTATGTCGGGTCTGGCCAGCAAACCCTGAGACGGCGAATGAAAAGATTACCCCAGACACCTTAATAGGACAAAGGAGAGGCCTGGGGACCAGACGCTCTAGTGGTGAAAGGCCCTGAGCCAGACTCTGCCTCCACCTTTATTGTGAATGTTATCAATACAACAATGGAATAAGAAAAACAAGAAGGAATGTGAGGCTGTAATGATCAAGACAGTGGCATAGGGAGTATCCTATGAGTAGAACAAGCTGTGCTCGTGACAGGCGTGCAGACAGGGAGTGCGTGCAGTGTGTGACCTCCAAAGATAAATGTTTCTCCTAAGACAAGCATTTACTCCCTGGATGAGCACCCTGAGCTGCAATGAGGATCCAGCTGTTTTCAGCCCAGAAACTCTAAAGGAGGCCCAGTTTTCCGGACACTCCTTCTTTGCTTTTCAACTACTCTTGATCCAGGGAGGCATGTGTTCATTAAATCTTCTCTAGCCAGGCACTATGAATTCCCACAAAGGTACAAGATTTAATAATAGTTCATAGACACTACTTTGCATGGGGTCCTCAATGAATACTTCGAGTAGCTAGCATTTAATCGAAGTTTTGAAGGATAATGGAAAAGGGGAATTAACATTTCTGCCAGATAGTTATATACACTCAAATCTTCCTACCATCTGGAGAAGGCAGACACCTCCCATTTTATGGACAAATAAATATCATCAGCATAACTGGCTATCCTACCCTAGTTTATATAACTCACAAGTGGCAGGACTAGAATGGCAGCCAAGTTATTAGGTCTAAGAGCCAAAGATGGTTCCACTTTGTAATGACAAGGAATAACACACATGAAAGTATATGAAAGAGCTGAAATGTGAAAAAAATATAGTAATGTGTTCAGTTCATAAAGGTTCTTACTTGATACATAAATGAATTTTATTTTTTAAGATTTTATATTTTTATTTGAGAGAGAGTGAGGGATGGTAGGGACGGACAGATGGGGAGGGAGAAGGAGGGAGAGAGAATCCTGAGCAGTCTCCATGCTGAATGCTGATCCAGACACAGAGCTTGATCCCACAACCCTGAGATCATGACCTGAGCCAAAACCAAGAGTCAGACACTTAACCTACTGAGCCACCCAGGCACCCCCACAATTGAATTTTAAATATCCTGAATGACAGAACCAAAGGCTTAAATCAGAAAGTAATAGGACCATATTTGATTTTTAGATAGACAAATATGAAAGCAGAGTATAGAAAAGGGGCTAAACTTAGCTAAGATTGGAGAGAGAAATCATTCAGAAATGAAAAATAAATAAACCTGAAATAAAACTGACCGTGGAAATGAAGAGAAGGACACAAAACAGAATATTCAAGAGGTACAATTTCCCATCTGGCATATAAGGTTAGAGAGGAGAAAAGGTGCCTCAGAGATTCTTGGATTCAGCACCTGAGAGAGAATGGTCATGATATTTCCTAAGGCATTAAAAAGAGGATAAAATCATGAGTTCAGCATTGCACAATTTAACTTTGAAGTGCTTGAGGGATGTCCATTTAGGTACTACAGTATAGTCTTAGATATATTATGCTAGAATCCAGAAACAGAACTATAGATATAGAAATCTTTTAAGTGGGGAGTAGTTAAAATAAGGAAGCATGTTTGAAATGAAAAAAATATATATTTTAGGTCTCCTGAGTTACATAGTAACACTCAAAAATAAGCAGGAAAAAAAATCTATGCATCAGTGAAAGAAGTTAGAAATACAGGCGAAAAATCAAGAGAGCTCTGTTACACAAATATTAGAAATGCATTCAGCTTCAGTAAGTAACAATGCCTTATTTACAGTCTCTTAAACAAAGAAAGGGTTTTTTTTATCTTATTCCATTACAAGATATCAGAAGGTAGACATTGGCTGACATCTGTCAAAGACCTTTTACACTGGATTATTTCTCTAACTGTTCATAATATCATCTTTAACATGTAGACCCTCAAAGGTCGTGACTGCTGCCTCACATTAATATTGAATGCAGGAATAAAAGAGCCAGAAAAAGAGACTTCTCCACGTTATTCTTTTTTATCTGGGAAAGAAAACCTTCCACAGAAGGCATTGTTCTCTATCTCATCAAATCTAGGCTACATGCCCCTCTTAGACCAATCCATGGCCAAGTCACAAAGATTATAATATTTCATCCCAGGGCTAAGATAAGAACCTACCTTCTTCCAAAATTCAGAAATTTCCATCAAATACCTAAACAGACAGGTGTTCTCTCTGTTTTAGAAACTATAAGGAAATATTAAGAAAAGAAATTCCAGTTGGCAAAGTAAAGAATGGCTTATGTTAGTGCTTTCCTGTTCTCCGTGTAGGACTTACCTTTTCCAAATAACAAACACACCAGCATTCTGTAAAATGCCATCCAGTTACCAATCATTATATTCCTTGACCCAAAATTCATTCACGTATATTAATGTTCTCTAAGCAAGGAAGCCTATACATTTCTGGTTAAAATTAGGTATGAAACATGAAGGTTTTCTTCATAGTATACCCAGAAATCATCACTTATTGACTGAGAAATGCTGGTTTAACCAGAACAAGTAAAAGTATAACACTAGTAACAAAATAATAACAATAATAATGGTAATAATTAATAATCTACTTCTATCACATATATGCATACTCCACTACAACCATATATTTCACAAAATTCTTTTTTCCTTTTCTTGCCCCTACTTCTCTTATTGCTTTCCTTTCATTTCCTTTTCATAATTACTATTGTTTTGATTATGCTCACCACAGTGTAGCTACCATACATCACCATACAATGCTATTACAGTATCATTGACTATATTCTCTGTGCTGTGACTTTCATTCCAGTGACTTATTCATTCCATAATTACAAGCTTTATCTCCCACTCCTCTTTACACTATTTTTTTTTTAAAGATTTTATTTATTTATTTGACAGAGACACAGCGAGAGAGGGAACACAAGCAGGGGGAGTGGGAGAGGGAGAAGCAGGCTCACCACTGAGCAGGGAGCCCGATGCGGGGCTTGATCCCAGGACCCTGGGATCATGACCTGAGCCCAAGGCAGATGCTTAACGACTGAGCCACCCAGGCGCCCCTCCCCTTTACACTATTTTGCCCATCCCCCAACCACCCTCCCCTTGGTAACTACCAGTTTCTTCTCTGTATTTGTAGGCCCCTTTCCTCCTTTTCATAATTTTTATTACAAACACATGGCCAATATAGAAAACTACAAAACATAGATGGTCAACATTTTTAGTATTAAAAGTACCTAAAATGTCATTATCCAAAATGATCTAAAATGTTGATGCATACACTTACATGTTTTTGTAGTGAATAATTATAAACAGCATATCAAATATATATTCCTTTGTAAACAATTTCTCTTAATAATTTAGCGGACACATCAACAAGTCTAAATTTCCATCATTTATGATGGCTTAGCTCATCTTATCAAATCCCCCTTTCTGAATATCTTCTCATTTCTAATTATATCTTTGAAATGTACCTTTAATTTTTCCTTTTAGATTAAATAATGAATGGATCCAAATACAAGTTATACATACACATCTTCAACCTTTCTCTTTTTTTAAAAATTCATTTATTTACTTGAGAGAGAGAGCACGAGTGGGAGGGGCAGAGAGACAGGGAGAGACAATCTCAAGCAGACTCCTGCTGAGCACAGAGCCCAGCAAGAGGCTCCACATGGGGCTCAGGACTTGATCTCACAATCCTGACATCATGACCTGAGCCAAAACCAAAAGTCGGGTGCTTAACCGACTGTACCACCTATGCTCCCCATCTTTAACCTTTCTACTTACCCATAGTGATAACAGATATTTCCCTTGAAAAAGTTGTTTGTAGCTATTTTACTCACCTTCAAATAGCATTTTAGCTAAACTAAACTTCAAATACTTGAAGACAAGGTCTCATGACCTTTATCTTTCATGACACTCCGGGGTCCTAGTTTCTACATGATCTTAGTATATCATGAGTAAATATTTTGTTTCAGTAAAGACACCATTATCTCTCAGGTTTGTGTTTGAACTGCCACTTATTAATTCTAGAACAGAACTCTCAAAAGCACAAAATCTCTCTCACTCCTAGCAAAGTATGGAGAAGCCCTTTTTCTGAGTCTGCTGACACTCTGGGGTTTAGAGTTTCACCGATTTAAAGTACATCTTCATTCTCCATGTCACTGCTTGCAGTCACAATATTGGAAACTATCAGAGGACTAAGCCTATTCACTTTAAGCTATGATTCCTCTTAGATTCAACACTCTTACAACATTCATTGGCTGGTCACTATTCACTATTGCATGAGTGAGTAATGCCTGAGATTTTGCAGGTGTGAAGTAAATGAATAATCAGAGAGTACATTCTGCTATAGTATGTGTGCACAAATATGATTAAGAGTTTGAACATTCAGGGGCACCTGGGTGGCTCAGTCCTTAATCGTCTGTCTTCGGCTCAGGTCATGATCCTGGGGTCCTGGGATTGAGCCCCGCATCGGGCTCCCTGCTCGGCAGGAAGCCTGCTTCTCCCTCTCCCATTCCCCTTGCTTGTGTTCCCTCTCTCGCTGTGTCTCTCTTTGTCAAAAAAATAAATAAAATCTTCTAAAAAAAAGAGTTTGAACATTCAAATCATGGCTATTTATGACACAGAAGACATTTTCTTGAATATATGTGGAGAAGACTGAAGAAGCCCAAATTATTGCACAATGAGCATGGTAAAGAAGCTCTCTACCAGGAAGATGTGACTCTTTGCTCCTAATTCCTCCACTTTACCTGCCTTATTCCCACATGATTTCTTTCCCTGTCACCCTAACCTAACTTTTGATTATCTCATTTCTATATTTTTAATCTTTCCCTGCCCCCTCTGTCCATGTTCTAATTTCTAAACTAAACACTTGCAACATATTTTCCACAAAATCATTGATGGCAAACAACATATCAATGTTCAGTTCCCATATTTCTCAATTCTTCCTTATTTTCTACCTTCAGAATACTTCAGCATCTTCTCTACTGATTGAGCCAATAGATACAAATGACTCTGTGGTATCCGAATTTGTATTGATTGGACTTTCAAATTCATGGGAGATGCATCATTTTCTCTTTTGGTTCTTCTCTGTGTTCTACATGGGAATTATCCTGGGAAAACTCTTCATTGTGCTCACAGTAATTAGTGACTCTCATTTACACTCCCCCATGTACTTCCCATTGGCCAACCTCCCTCTACTTGATCTGGGTCTGTCATCTACCACAGTGCCCAAGACAATCTCTGATCTTTTCACTGACTGCAACAACATCATTTCCTTTCCAAAATGCATGATACAGATATTTTTTATTCAAGTCATGGGTGGAGGTGAGATGGTGCTGCTCATAGCCATGGCCTATGACCGGTATACTGCAATCTGTAAGCCTCTCCACTATCTAACCATCATGAGCCCCAAAATGTGTGTTTCCTTTGTAGCAGCTGCCTGGATAGTGGGAACAATCCATGCTGTATTTCAGTTTGTTTTTGTCATAAACTTGCTCTTTTGTGGCCCTAATGAAGTAGGTAGTTTTTACTATGATTTTCCTCGGGTCATGAAACTTGCTTGTATAGACACTTACAAGCTAGAGTTTGTAATCATCGCTAACAGTGGGTTTATATCCATGGCTACTTTCTTCTCTTTAATTACATCCTATATCTTCATTTTGGTCACTATCTGGAAACGTTCTTCGGGGGACTTGTCCAAAGCATTTGTCACACTGTCAGCTCACATCACTGTAGTGATTTTGTTTTTTACACCATGCATGTTTCTCTACATGTGGCCTTTCCCCACAACATCATTGGGTAAGTGTTTGTTCATTGTTGACTTTGCTATCACCCCTCTCTTGAATCCTGCCATCTATACATTAAGAAACAAAGACATGAGAGAGGCCATGAGAAGACTGGGCAAACGGACTGTGGGTCCTCATGGGATCTCAAAATGAATAGAGCAGATCTAGATACCACATGCTTCAGGCTCACCAAGAACACTGCAAGTCATGTGACTATCATCATTGCAATGGTAAGAACTACTATTGTCATGATAGTTCAACAAAGGTCTCCCTGTAGAAATTGATTATTGAGTCGGAGGGGGCTTTATTTTGCTAATGACAGAGAATAAATTGACATCACCTACTTATATCGAGAAGAAAGGTGAGAACAGAAAACTGAGCTGATTTGTACGAGTAACTTAACATTCAAATACCATTTTCTGTGACTTGTATTGTAAATAATTGTATTTACTCTCAATAATGAAGACATACCTCAAATAAGTAATAAATATATCTCGTGGTAACTTACAGATTTAATAGATAAAATGTGACTTTGAGTAAATCAAAATCAATAAATTATATTTTTTAATTCTTATTTTAATTTTAGTTTAACTTAGAATAAGAACAAAATCAACTATTTGTTACTTAGGTTATGCATGCTATTTTAGTTTTTTGTTTAGATTTGATTGGCTGTAAATAGAGAGGGGTATTCTTTAACACTATGAATACTTCAAAGAAACACAAACCAGAGATTTCTGAACTTTTGTCTCACTTTCTACTATTCTAAAAATGAAGATTTTCAAATATTCAATTATCCTAGTTTATTCTCAAAAAAACCCCCCCAAAATAGTAGCTGTTTCAGGGCACCTGGGTGGCTCAGTCCATTAAGCGTCTGCCTTTGGCTCAAGTCATGATGTCAGGGTCCCGGAACTGAGCCCCATGTGGGACTCCCTGCTCAAGAGGGAGTCTGCTTTTCCCTCTCCCTCTGCCCCTCCCCCCACAGCTCATGCTCTCTCTCTCAAATAAATAAAATCTTTTAAAAAAATGACTAATTTAGGGGCGCCTGGGTGTCTCAGCCGTTAAGCGTCTGCCTTCGGCTCAGGTCATGATCCCAGAGTCCTGGGATCGAGCCCCACATCGGGCTCCCTGCTCTGCGGGAAGCCTGCTTCTCCCTCTCCCACTCCCTCTGCTTGTGTTCCCTCTCTCGCTGTGTCTCTCTCTGTCAAATAAATAAAATCTTAAAAAAAAAATGACTAATTTATTAATTAAATTTTAAAACTAATAGCTGTTCAATTGCACTACTGGGTATTTACCCCAAAGATACAAAAGTAGGGATCCGAAGGGGTACGTGCACCCCGATGTTTATAGCAGCAATGTCCACAATAGCCAAACTGTGGAAAGAGCCAAGATGTCCATCGACAGATGAATGGATAAAGAAGATGTGGTATATATATACAATGGAATATTATGCAGCCATCAAAAGGAATGAGATCTTGCCATTTGCAACGACGTGGATGGAACTGGAGGGTATTATGTTGAGTGAAATAAGTCAAACAGAGAAAGACATGTATCATATGATCTCACTGATATGAGGAATTCTTAATTGCAGGAAACAAAATGAGGGTTGCTGGAGTGGGGGGTGGGGTGGGAGGGATGGGGTGACTGGGTGATAGACACTGGGGAGGGTATGTGCTCTGGTAAGCGCTGTGAATTGTGCAAGACTGTTGAATCTCAGATCTGTACCTCTGAAACAAATAATGCAATATATGTTAAGAAAAAAAAAAAAGAAGAAGAAGGTAGCGGGAGGGGAAGAATGAAGCGGGGGAAATCGGAGGGGTAGACGAACCATGAGAGACGATGGACTCTGAAAAACAAACAGGGTTCTAGAGGGGAGGGGGGTGGGAGGATGGGTTAGCCTGGTGGTGGGTATTGAGGAGGGCACATTCTGCATGGAGCACTGGGTGTTATGCACAAACAATGAATCATGGAACACTTCATCTAAAACTAATGATGTAATGTATGGGGATTAACATAAGAATTAAAAAAATTAAAAAAAAAAAACCTAATAGCTGTTTCACAAAAGAACAATCACCCTAGTATGTATGTTTAGAGATTCTGGTTTCTTTGAATATGATTTACTGTTCAGACAAATGTTCCCCCAAAAGCTTATATGTCTTTGATAAATATAAAGCCAAAAATGGTAAGGCATATTTGAGCATTTCTACATATGGAATAAATGCTTTATTAAAGTTACACATAACTTTTTCACATATTTGTTTCTACTTCTCTGTAAATAAAATCTACTCAATTAAGGAAACTAATGCCTATATTTTTTGTCCTGTGCTTCTTTAGGAATCTTTTCAATAATATCTCTGTTTCCTCCATGTAAATTAATCCATTATACTTAATTTAATGCTTTGGTATTCATCTGGATGGGAAGTTCTTTACTTGATCATTGCTAACCACGCCCTCTTACAAATAATCCCCTGGGCTTCTGAGACAGTACATTCTCCCCCTTTTCCTCCTACTCTTTGGGAATGCCTTCCCAGTAGCAGTTTGCTGGGGTTCTCTCATCTGCTCCACCACCAAACTCAGTGTTCCTCAGAACTGCAACTTTGGCCTTTTCTTACTCCATAATCACTCCATATTCTATCTCTGGGTGCATCCATTCCCTTGGCTTTAATTACCATCTCAGCTAAGGGCTTTTATTCTTAAGCCAGGGTATTATTCTTGAGTTCCTGCTTCATAAATCTGCCTACTGACTTGATGCTTCAAGGGCACCTCCCACTCAGCAGATCTGAAACTAAACTAATCAACTCATTCTTGAACCTGCTCTTCTTTCAAGTCCCTAGTCACAATAAGTGGCACCTATATTAACCCAGTTCCTCAAAATCTAGACGTAATAATGGACTCCTCATCCGCAATCCCCAATATTCAATAAATCAGCAAATCCTATTAATTCCAACCTCTAAACACCTCTTAAATATGTCCTTTGTTTTCTTCCAAATGTCACCATTCTTGTCTAAGTCTTCACATGTCATTTTTCAAATTGAGTATTAAGTCACTATGTATCTTCCCCCTTCAAAGCTCATTTGCCTTTATTCCCATTATCTACATACAGAATGAGAGATTTTTTAAGTATAAATTTAAGCAAATAATCGTTCTTGTAGGACCCTTCACATACTTGCCAATGCTCTTAAATTAAAATACAAACTCCTTTTCAAGATTTATCAGACCATCCAAGACCTGGCCCTCATCCATCTCTCCAGCCTCAGAGAACAACATGCTCTTGCCCTACAATTTCAAAGGAAATTTGGTTTTCTTTTACTTGCCTAAAAACTTCATTCTCTCCAGGCGCCTGTTTGACTCAGTCCAAGATGTAATTCTTGGTTTCAGGTCAAATCACAATCTCAGGGTCATGAGACTGAGCCCCATGCAGAGTACCCTGTCAGGCTCTGTGCTCAGGACAGAGTCTGCTTGAGATTCTCTCCCTCTGTCCCACACCCCACTCATGCTCTCTCTTTCTAAAATCAAATAAATAAAATCTTTAAAAAAACAAACTTTATTCTCTCTCATCTTGAGGCTTTGCACTGGCTAATCATTCTGTCTGAATTATCTGTCCTTCATGCTTTGCCTATGAACATCTATTCATTCCGCAAATCTCAGTTTCAGCATCATTTTATCAAGAAACACTTCCAAATAGGGACACCTGGCTGGCTCAGTCAGCTAAGCGTCTGCCTTCAGCTCAGTTCATGGTCCCAGGGTCCTGCGATCGAGTCCCGCATCGGGCTCCTTGCTCGGCAGGGAGCCTGCTTCTTCCTCTGCCTGCCTCTCCCTTGGCTTGTGCATGCGCACACACGCGCTCTCACTCTTTCTCTCACTCTCTAACATGTAAATAAATAAATAAAATCTTTAAAAAAAATAAGTATATACAATTATATTTAAAAAAAAAAAAAAGAAACACTTCCAAGAACCTGGGTCCAGGAGAGCTCCTTCCATTGTATATATTATACCACTACCTACTGCCACTTTTATAACATCAGCCACACTCATAATTTCTTATTCCATGTATGTCTTCCTCACTACATTTTAAGTTCCATGTGAGGAAGGTGCTGGGTCCATCATAGTTACTGCTATAACACGAGTAACAACTCAACAGAAAATGCTCAATAAATATTTATCATTAAATAAATGAATAAAACCAACAAAGAGTAAAAACAAGTAACGTGAATAATTTCTTGAATACTGTTTGGGTTTTCTTTGTACATTCAATCAAAGGTCATAGGATTATAGTACTTCCTCCCTTTTCTTCTCCTTTTCTCAATTTTCTCTGCCTCTGTCTTCAGTACTTTATAGTGAAATCTACTAATGAGTTCCTTTTGTAGACTTAAGCCAATTCAAAGCTTGGGCCAATCTCAGCTGGGGCAGCCTATAAATCAATCCTCTCAGCCCTCTCTGATACTTCTAGGTCTCATAAACCCTACATTACCAACCTCTGCTCCTGTTGATCCAGCAGCCTTCTCTGCTGCCAAGCAAACCCAAGATCCATTCCTCAGAGGATGGCTCTCAATCACAGCTCGCCCTGTGTCTGCCTGGCCAACTCCTTAGCACTTTATTTCTACCTAGATGCTCCTCATTCATCTTAATATGCTGTTATGCCTGGTATCCAGTGTCTGACTTAGAACACAGGTAGATCAGGACAAGAGCACACTGACATGATTGAATGATTTTATGGGGCACTGTGTTGCAGAAGAGCCTTCAGGGAATTGGGAGGCAATAGGAGAACTTGTCCTCTGATCTTAGAGTAGCTGTGCTTCTTCTAGGCAAATAAATTGCTTTACCTCGTCTTATATATACTATGATTCATGTAATTGACCATGCATCCCTATTTATTTTTTAATATATCGGCCCACATTATTCTCCAGTTTGTATCCTTGTTTATACATTTTGCAATGTCAATACTTCTTGAAATTTAATTTGAGACTATCATCTGAAGCAAGAGAATTATGATTTTCCTCGTTTCTGAACTGAGAAAATAAAACAGCTCTAAACAAATAGAGCGCTAAACAAAGATAGATCCTCCACACTTTGGGGCCCCATGATAGCCTGGAGATCAGATTCTTTATATCCTCACATCTAAAATAGATAAAGCCTTACTTTTACAGAGATACATTAGGCTAGTTTCAATGCCTTGTCCTTTGAATGAACATCTCCCTCAGATGAACATGCTCCTCTTAGGAACAACTCAAAATAACTCCTTACATTTTCCTCTTTTTTGCTCTTACCTGTTTCACCTTTATCTCTTAAGAAATTGATCCAATAATATACAAATTTTACTTATATCCAGTCAACTCAGGAAAATAAAAGTCAAAAGTATCAAGAAGACCTTCATCCCCCACACTTCAAAGTTTGGGAGGAAAGGTAAACATATACAGGTTAACACACTGGCTATAATTGATTATAGGAAAATGATCAATTTACTCCCCTACTGGCAGTTGTAGGAATAATCTTTACATATCAGGGGTTTTACATCTATTTCTTCAAGTTTGGTAGTACAAGTGAAGGTATGTCTGTCCACTCAGTATGTTTTCACCCTCATCACCTCATCTCAGTGCTTTCAAACAATTCATCCTGAAGATCATGTAATCTATCTAGGGATCTTTTACACAAACCAACATATTTCCTCAAAATTTTCCCTCCCCCTTTAGCTCCTGTTTATCACTAGGCAATTCTTTTACTATTTTTCTCATGGGGACACCAATGTGACTCAAAGATTTAATCCCCCAAGAGAAACTAATACTGGGCTCAGTATTGGTCTTCTCTGAGACAACAGTAGGTCACTCTCCTGTGCACCTAATTAGCTTATTTCCCATTATGAAGAATCTTGTATAGAGCTTAGTCTTAATATCTGTACATAATCTTCCCTCAAAGACTAAGCTCTCCGAATTTCTCTTCTCCTAAAAATGTACATCCTGTGGCTATACAGGCAGATAGGAAAGATGCTTTTTAATTATAAAACTGCACCTGTCATGGTTGCATCCCTCTCTCTATCCCACTTAATTCTGTGTCAGTGTCTGTTCTTCTGTAAAATATTTGTGTCAGAAGTTTTCTTTTTTTTGAAAATGTTGTCCTTTTATTCTACACCATCATTCTCTTATTCTCAAATTTCAATCATTGCATTGCATTGTCTTATCAAATCAATTCTACACACACACACACACACACACCCCTTTTGATATGTTCAATTTGTCTCCTTAATGTGAAGATTTTTCAAGATTCGTGTTTCTGATTTTTGTGCTCTCCAACTCATTTTAAACTTTTTTTTTTCACTGTGTAAAACAGACATCTGTCCTTAGCTATTCCCACCCTATTTGAGAACCAAATTCTGTTTTATTTTTTTTTAATGTTTTATTTATTTATTCATGAAAGTCAGAGAGAGAGAGAGAGGCAGAGGCAGAGGGAGAAGCAGGCTCCCCGCCTAGCAGGGAGCCCGATGCGGGACTCGATCCCAGAACCCTGGGATCATGACCTGAGCCGAAGGCAGACGCTTAACCATCTGAGCCACCCAGGCGCCCCCAAATTCTGTTTTAAACAAGAGGAAGGAAGTCTCAATCCTCCACCTCCAGGATTCTGGTGTGGTTCCCTCTCCTTCAGTATTACTTTACTCCACGTTTGAAGGAACCAGCCAATGCCTAAGTCTGAGAGGCTATGCTCAGAGTCAGAAAGCTTCTGGCCCCGTGCCAGGGGATGGTACAAAGGAGCTGGTAGCTATAAGTTCTGAGATGGAACTGTTCAAGGACTGACCAAGTTGTGTGAAGAAACAAGAAAAGGCGGGGGGGGGGGGGCACCTGGGTGGCTCAGTTGTTAAGCGTCTGCCTTCGGCTCAGTTCATGATCCCAGGGTTCTGGGATCGAGCCCTGCATTGGGCTCCCTGCTCAGCAGGAAGCCTGCTTCTCCCTCTCCCATTCCCCCTACTTGTGTTCTCTCTCTCACTGTGTCTCTTTCTGACAAATAAATAAAATCTTTAAAAAAAAAAAAAAAAGAAAGAAACAGAAAAAGGGGGTTAGCAAGAGAAATTCCCAATGGCAAAAAAAAAAAATGTCTTTCAGGAAGGGAAGCCAATTTTATTTTAAATGAAATTTTAAAAACTCAGGGATGAATAGGGCCCTTCCTAATTAGGTTAGAGTGATCCTACCAAATATAAATAATTCTAGCTCTTTCATGACTCTATTAAGCAGGTGTAGAGCATTACTGAGGAAGACCACTGGACAGGAAGTTAGGCTGACTTCTAGTTCTGGCTCTGTGAATGTACTGCTGTGAACACACTGGCTAGCTATTTACTCTCACGGGGTTGGCTCCCTATCTGTAGAATGAAGTGATTGAACAAGATTCTCTCAAAGTTCTTTCCCACTTCTATACAAACCTATAATTCTGATCATCTTATTTGTTTAATATGTATCTATATTTCCTGTTTAAAGGTGGGTCTCCCCAGGCCCTGAATGACTGAAAAACGTTACATCTCCAAGAGGAAGGATAGCAAACCCTTTGGGGACTTGGCTTCTGATACACTCCTGAGAGCTTCACAAAGTCACCACGGTTTTCTAAAAAGGTAGAGAAACAAGTGCATGGTCTTTTTCTCCAAACAATCTCTCTCAGGTCATCAGGATTTCCTCATCAATGATACATGCTAATTCCAGACGTTTGTAATAGAAAGGGTGGAAATTTCTTCACTCAGCTAATACTCATTTTTTATGTACCTATAACTGGATTAAACCAGGAAATACAAGCTTGTGGGGAAGGCATTATTAAATCAATTTCTCTATGTATTTGTGAGGGCTGTTTTGTTTCTTCTATAAACAATTCAGTACCTATTTCTAAGAAATGCATTCATCACATATTTCCTGGGCTTCTTCTACGTGCCAGCCACTGTTTTAAGCAGGTGATACAGCGTTAGATGAAGCAGAAGGGGTGTCTATATCATAAACCTCAATTTTATATTTTTGAAAAGCTATAAAATCCTCCTTCTTTGTCTTTCCCTTTTCCTGTCTCTTCTTTTATTGTTCTAGTCTCTTTCCAATCCATCTTCATTCTTACTCTTTCTTTTCTGCTTGTTCCTTACAGATGCTACTGACTGACTCCACCACATTGATTGCACTCACAGTTCCATGTTTTGTATTGTGACTGTCTCATTTTAGAATAATTAAGATCATTAATAGATTAAATTATATTTTACAAAAAGAAGCTTAGAGTCTTTAAGCTAATAGGTTCATGTATTGTAGGATTTTCCTTTTTAAAAGGAATTTTCCTTTTTTTGTTTAAAAAAGTTAATTATCACTCAAACTCTAAGACACACATTTCAGCAGTACTAACCTAAGAGTAATAAAAATTTCCAAATCTCACAAATTACTTCAGAGACTTTAATTGATTTTTTAAGATGAAACACCCACTTTCATGATGAGAGTCCTGAAGTATTAGGTTTATATGTTTCATCTCAGCTTAACAGGATAAAACATGTTGTCTTAAGAAGTCAACATAATTCTTTATCTGCAACTTTATCAAAGGCACTAAATTGGGTGGTGAGTTCATGAAGTCACCAAACACCTTCTGCTCAGCAGCGTACAGGGTACTACCATGAAATTTTCCAGGAATAATGTCATTAATTCTATAATGCTTCCCAGAATCAATTCTCCTCCCCAAATTCTTCGTCCCTATGTCCCTGTAACTTGGATGATTTAAATATGGGTAAAAAGTCCAGTGACAGTAGTATGAATGAACTGAAAATGGTAAAACATAGAGGGGGATTCCTGTCCATGATAGTGATATAGTAAGATCCTGAAATCACCTCCTCCTAAAGAACAACTGAGGGCTGACTGAACACCTTCTGCACAACAACAGATTGAAGAGTAAGAGAGAATAGCCAGAGAGGAGAGATAAGGAAACAGTAAGAAAGGAAACTTCCACCAATGATGTTGCAAAGTGCAGTGGAGAGGGATCTGGAAGCTCATTTGTCTGCCCTGAGGCATAGTAAAACAGCCTTGGTTTAAAAGAGCAACTAGTATACAATAGAGCCAACCTTAGAACTTCATCAAATGGCAAGGGAGCTGCTGGAACTATCTCTGGATTGGAGGAGTTAGCAAGTGCCATAGTTAACACTACCCCTCACCTTGAGAGTGCAGACCAAAGCAAGGTCTGGACGCCATAGCCAGCCTGCTGTCTCAGAGTACACTGGGCCCCTAGCCCACACCAGCCCCAGCCATCCCACTAAAGCAGTCCCAGGGTGCTACACACCAGGATATCCCTGCTCACTATAGCTCCAGCAGTTACACCAAAGTGGCACAGATGCAAAACACCCCAGAATATTCCTTGCCCACACCACTACAGTTTTGGATGGCTGTCTAGGGGACTCCTGGTGCAAAGCACTCAGGGACCTCCCAGCTAATGTCTACATTAGCTCCAACCCCCTCACAGGGGCACCTCGTGAGCTGAGCACCCTAGGGCACCCCACCTTATACCCACTTCAGCTTCAGCTATCTTACCAGGGCACCCTCTGTGTAGGGACCCTCTGGACACTCTACCTAATACTCACTTTGACTTCAGCTATTCTGCCAGGGTATCCTCTGCACAGAGAGACCAGGGACCACACTGGCCCACACCTACTTCAGTGCTCGCCAGGCTGGAGAGAAGAGTGGAAGAACTCAGTGAGACCTTCAATAAAGAAATAGAAAAGAAAAAAAAAAAAAACCAGAGTGCAAGAATATAATAACTGAAATGAAAAATACACAAAAAGGAATCAACAGATTAGTGGCTACAAACCACCTAAGCTAAAGAGCAAAAAGAAAAAAGAATTAAAAAAAAAAGATAATTAAAAAAATAAGGACAGTTTAAAGGCTCTCTTGGACAACAAGAAAACAAACATTCACATTATAGGGGTCCAAGAAGGAGTAAGGACTAGGCAGCTAAGTGGAGGGTGGAACCCTCACTGGGAAAGTGTGGTCTCAGGATCCTCAGAGTCAAAGAAAGACTGGGGGTGCCTGAGTGTACCAGAGCTCCCAGGTACCAGAGCGGGGAAGCCGGCTACAAAGACGTAGCCAAGGTGTGGGCTCTCAGCTCTGGGTTGCCATAAACTATGATCCGCGGAAGACTTGGTCCACTGCTCTTCAAGCAGGGACCCAACAAGAGGCAGAACCAGGAAGATCCCCGCATCCTACCCCGGGACAAGCAGCATGGGAGCACGCCGCAGGGCCTGAAGGGTTTGGAGACATGAAACGGGGTCATGTGCCTGAGATAGAAATGCTCGGTCACAGAATAGGTGAGCACGGAGTGCGGACAGAGACCACACAGATAGGAGTGATTGACTGCTTTTCTCCGAGGGCTCACTGAGGAGTGGGGCCCCAAGCTCTCAACTCCAGGGCCATAGATTGTGAGGCTGCCATTTTCATTCTCATCCTCTAAAGCTGCACGGACAGCCGGCAGGGAACAAAAGCTACAGAGAGTAAATCAGAGCAGATTACTTAGCCTGGCTCCTGGCAATGGTGGTGCAACTCCACCTGGGGCAAAAACATTTGAGAATCAATGCAACAGGTCCCTCCCCCAGAAGATCAGCAAGAATATCCAGCCAAGACCAAGTTTACCAATCAATGAAAACTGCAAAACTCCAGCACAAGGGGATTACAACACATAGAATTCATGGCTTTTTTTCTCATAATTGCTTACTCTTTCAACTTTAACTTTTTAAATTTTCTTTATATTTTTTAATTTTTCTTCTTTCCTTTTTCAATCAACTTCTTATCAATTCCTTTTTTAAAATCTTTTTTAATTTTCATTTTTGCAGTTATATTCTATTCCTTCATCGTATTTAACCTTATTTTTGTATATATATACATATATATATATATATACATATATATAAGTTTTTCTTTATTTAAAATTTTGGGAGGCAGTTTCTTCTAACAGACCAAAATACACCCAAAATCTAGTGTATGGCTCTGTTCTATTCACCCGCCTAATTATATTCTTTTCCCCCACAATCCCGGTTTCAGATCTCTTCTGATTTGTTTAGTGTATATTTCTCTGGGGTTGTTGTTGCCCTTTTAGTATTTTGTTCTCTTGATCATCTATTCTTCTCTGGACAGAATGACAGACGGAAGAACTCACCTCAAAAGGGAGAACAAGAGGCTGTACTGACTGCTAGGGACTTAATCAATATGGACAGTAGTAAGATGTCAGAACTAGAGTTCAGAATAGCGATTATAAAGATACTAGCTGGGCTTGAAAAAAAAAAAAGCATAGAAGACACTACAGAATCCCTTTCTGGAGAAATAAAAGAACTAAAATCTAACCAAGTTGAAATCAAAAAGGCTATTAAAGACATGCAATCAAAATCTGTAGCTCTAACTGTTAGGATAAATGAGGCAGAAGGGAGAATTAGTAATATAGAAAACCAAACAATGGAGAATAAAAAAGCTGAGAAAAAGATAAAAAACGACTGGATCACGAGGGGAGAATTCGAGAGATAAGTGATACCATAAAGCAAAACAATATTAGAATAATTGGGATCCCAGAAGAAGAAGAAAGAGAGAGAGGGGCGGAAGTATATTGGAGCAAATTATATCAGTCAACTTCCTAATGTGGGGAAGGAAACAGGCATCAAAATCCAGGAGGCACAGAGAACCCCCCTCGAAATCAATAAAAATAAGTCAATACCCTGACATCTAATAGTAAAACTTACAAATCTCAGAGAGAAAGAGAAAATCCTGAAAGCAGCTCAGGACAAGAGGTCTGTCTGTAACCTACAAGGGTAGAAATATTAAATCAGCAGCAGACCTATCCACAGAGACCTGGCAGGACAGAAAGGACTGGCATGATATATTCAGGGTACTAAATGAGAAAAATATGTAGCCAAGAGTTCTTTATCCATCTAGGAGTGATAAAAAGCTTCGAGGAAAAACAGAAACTAAGAGTTTGTGATCACCAAACCAGCCCTACAAGAAATACTGAAAAGGGTCCTCTAAGCAAAGAGAGAGACCAAAAGTAACATAGACCAGAAAGGAACAGAGACAATACACAGTAGCAGTCACCATACAGGCAATGCAATGACACTAAATTCATATCTTTCAATAGTTACCCTGAATGTAAATGGGCTAAATGCCCCAATCAAAAGGCACAGGGTAACAGATTGGATAAAAAAACAAGACCCATCGATATGCTGTCTGCAAGAGATGCATTTTAGACCCAAAGACACTGCTAGATTTACAGTCCGGGGTGGAAAACCATTTATCATGCTAATGGATGTCAAAAGAAAGCTGGGGTGGCAATCCTTATATCAGACAAATTAGATTTTATTTTTTTTAATATTTTATTTATTTATTTATTTGAGAGAGAGAGACAGAGCATGAGAGGGTCAGAGGGAGAAGCACACTCCCTGCTGAGCCGGGAGCCTGATGCGGGACTCAATCCTGGGACTCCAGGATCATGACCTGAGCCAAAGGCAGTCACCCAAACAAATGAGCCATCCAGGCATCCCAGACAAATTAGATTTTAAACCAAAGATTGTAATAAGAAATGAGGGAAGACACTATATCATAATTAAAGGGTCTATCCAAGAAGATTAACAATTGTAAATATTTATGCCCCTTAACATGGGAGCAGCCAATTATATAAGCCAATTAATAACAAAAGCAAAGAAACACATCGACAACAATACAATAATAGTGGGGGACTTTAACACCCCCCTCACTGAAATGGACAGATCGTCTAAGCAAAAGATCAACAAGGAAATAAGGCCTTTGAATGATACACTGGCCCAGATGGACTTCACAGATATATTCAGAACATTCCATCCCAAAGCAACAGAATACACATTCTTCTCTAGTACCCATGGAATATTCTCCAGAACAGATCACATCCTGGGTCACAAATCAGGTCTCAACTGGTACCAAAAGACTGGGATCATTCCCTACGTATTTTCAGACTACAATGCTTTGAAACTGGAACTCATTCACAAGAGGAAATTTGGAAATAACTCAAATACATGGAGGCTGAAGAGTTTCATACTAAAGAATGAATGGGTGAACCAGGAAATTAAAGAAGAATTTTTTAGAAATTCATGAAAACAGGAGCGCCTGGGTGGCTCAGTCGTTAAGCGTCTGCCTTCAGCTCAGGTCATGATCCCAGCATCCTGGAATCGAGCTCCGCATTGGGCTCCTTGCTCCGCGGGAAGCCTGCTTCTCCCTCTCCCACTCCCCCTGCTTGTGTTCCCTCTCTGGCTGTCTTTCTCTCTGTCAAATAAATAAAACCTTTAAAAAAAAAAAAAAAGAAAGAAAGAAATTCATGAAAACAAATGAAAATGAAAAGAAAACTGTTCAAAATCTTTGGGATGCAGCAAAGGCAGTCCTAAGAGGGAAGTATATAGCACTACAAGCCTATCTCAAGAAACATGAAAGGTCTCAAATACACAACCTAACCCTACACCAAAAGGAGCTGGAGAAAGAAAAGCAAATAAAGCCTAAACCAAGCAGGAGAAGAGAAATAATAAAGATTAGAGCAGAAATCAATGAAATAGAAACCAAAAGAATAGTAGAACAGATCAACGAAACTAGGAGCTGGTTCTTTGTAAGAATAAGATTGATAGACCCCTGGCCAGACTTACCAAAAAGAAAAGAGAAAGTACACAAATTAATAAAATCATGAATGAAAGGAGAGAGATCACGACCAACACCAAGAAAATACAGACAATTTTAAGAACATATTATGAGCAACTATATGCCAACAAATTAGGCAATCTGGAAGAAATGGATGCATTCCTAAAGACGTATAAACTAAGAAAACGGAACCAGGAAGAAATAGAAAGCCTGAACAGACCCATAACCAGCAAAGAAAATGAAGTAGTAATAAAAAATCTCCCAACAAACAAGAGCCCAGGGCCAGAAGGCTTCCCAGGGGAACTCTACCAAACATTTAAAGAAGAAATACTACCTATTCTACTGAAGCTGTTTCAAAAAATCGAAATGGAAAACTTCCAAACTCCTTCTATGAGGCCAGCATTACCTTGATCCCGAAACCAGACAAAGATACAAAGATCCCATCAAAAAGAATTACAGAACAATATCCCTGATGAACATGGATGCCAAAATGCTCACCAAAATACTAGCCAATAGGATCCAAAAGTATATTAAAAGGATTATTCACCACAACCACGTGGGATTTATTCCTGGGCTGCAAGTTTGGTTCAACATTTGCAAATCAATCAACATGATAGATCACATTAACTAAAAAAAAAAAAGACAAGAACCATATGATCCTCTCAATTGTTGCAGAAAAAGAATTTGACAAAATACAGCATCCTACCTTGATTAAAACTCTCCACAGTGTAGGGATAGAGGGTACATACCTCAATATCATAAAAGCCATCTATGAAAAGCCCACAGCAAATATCACTCTCAGTGTGGAAAAACTGAGAGCTTTCCCTTGAGGTCAGGAATATGACAGGGATGCCCACTCTCACCACTGTTGTTCAACATAGTACTAGAAGTCCTAGCCTCAGCAATCAGACAACAAAAAGAAATAAAAGGCATTCAAATTGGCAAAGAAGAAGTCAAACTCTCACTCTTTGCAGACGATATGATACTTTATGTGGAAAACCCAACAGACTCCACCCCAAAACTGCTAGAACTCATACAGCAATTCAGCAATGTGGCAGGGTACAAAATCAATGCACAGAAATCAGTTGCATTTCTATACACTAACAATTTAACTGAAGAAAGAGAAATTAAGGAATCAATTCCATTTACAATAGCAACAAAAACCAAAAGATACCTAGGAATAAACCTAACAAAGAGGTAAAGGATCTGTACTCTAGAAACAACAGAACATTTATGAAAGAAACTGAGGAAGACACAAAAAAATGGAAAAACATCCCATGCTCATGGATTGGATTGTTAAAATGTCTATGCTGCCCAGAGCAATCTACATATTGAGTGCAATCCCTATCAAAATACCATCAACATTTTTCACAGAGCTGGAACAAACAATCCTAAAATTTGAATGGAACCAGAAAAGACCTCGAATCGCCAGGGGAATGTTGAAAAAGAAAACCAAAACAGGAGGCATCAAAATGCCTGACTTCAAGCTATATTACAAATCTGTGATCATCAAGACAGTATGGTACTGGCACAAAAACAGACACATAGATCAATGGAACAGAATAGAGAGCCCAGAAATAGACCCTCAACTCTATGATCAACTAATTTTTGACAAAGCAGGAAAGAAAATCCAATGGAAAGACAATTTCTTCAACAAATGGTGTTGGGAAAATTGGACAGCCATATGCACAAGAATGAAACTGGACCACTCTCTTACACCATACACAAAAATAAACTCACGATGGATGAAAGACCTAAATGTGAGACAGGAATCCATTAAAATCTTAGAGGAAAACACAGGCAGCAACTTCTTCCAAGACATGTCTCTAAAAGCAAGGGAAACAAAAGCAAAAATGAACTATTGGGACTTGAGCAAAATAAAAAGCTTCTGCATGGCAAAGGAAACACTCAACAAACTAAAAGGTGACCTACAGAATGGGAGAAGATATTTGCAAATTACATTACAGATAAAGGGCTGGTATTCAAGATCTATAAAGAACTTCACAAACTTAACACCCAAAAAACAAATACTCCAGTCAAGAAATGGGCAGAAGACATGAACACTTCTCCAAAGAAGACATACAAATGGCCAATAGACACATGAGAAAATACTCCACATCACTTGCCATCAGGAAAATACAAATCAAAACCACAATGAGATACCACCTTACACCAGTTAGAATGGCTAAAATTAACAAGACAGGGAACAATAAATGTTGGCAAGGATGTGGAGAAAGGGGAACCTTCTTACACTATTGGTGGGAATGTAAGCTGGTACAGCCATTCTGCAAAACTGTATGGAGGTTCCTCAAGAAGTTAAAAATAGAGCTACCCTACGACCTGGCAATTGCACTATTGTGTATTTAACCCAAAGATACAGATGTAGTGAAAAGAATGGGCACCTGCACCCCAATGTTCATAGCAGCAATGTCCACAACAGCCAAATTGTGGAAGGAGCCAAGATGCCCTTCAACAGACGAATGGATAAAGAAGATGTGGTTTAGGGGCTCCTGGGTGGCTCAGTCGTTAAGCGTCTGCCTTCGGCTCAGGTCATGATCCCAGAGTCCTGGGACTGAGTCCCGCATCAGGCTCCCTGCTCAGCGGGGAGCCTGCTTCTCCCTCTCCCACTCCCCCTGCTTGTGTTCCTCCTCTCACTCTCTCTCTGTTAAATAAATAAAATCTTAAAAAAAAAAAAGATGTGGTTTATATATACAATGGAATATTACTCAGCCATTAGAAAGGATGAATATCTACTATTTATAGCAACATGGATGGAACTGGAGGGTATTATGCTAAGTGAAATAAGTCAAGCAGTGAGAGACAATTATCATATGGTTTCACTCATATGTGGAATATAAGGAATAGCACAGAGGACCTTAGGGGAAGGGAGGGAAAACTGAATGGGAAGAAATCAGAGAGGGAGACAAACCATGAGAGACTCTTGATTTTGGGAAACAAACTGAGAGTTGTGGAAAGGGAGGTGGGTGAGGGGATGGGGTAACTGGGTGATGGGCATTAAGAAGGGCACATGATATGATGAGCACTGAGTGTTATATGCAACTAATGAATTATTGAACAGTACATCAAAAACTAATGATGTACTATATGGTAGCTAATTGAATTTAAATAAAAAAAAAAGAAAGGAACAGAGAACTACAAAAACAACCAGAAAACAATTAAATTGATAAGAAGTACATAACTCTCAATAACTTTAGAAATTTTAAATGTAAATTGTTTAATGCTCTAAGCAGAAGACATAGGCAGAATGGATTAAGAAAAATAAGACCCAGCTATATACTGCCTACAAAAGACTTGCATCAGACACAGACACATACTAAAAGTGAGTGAATGGAAAAAAATATTCCTTGCAAATTCAAGGAGGAAAAAGCCAGATAGCAATAATTATATCAGACAAAACAGAATTTAAAACAAGGACTGTAACCAGAGACAAAGAAGAACGTTACATAACAATAAAGGGACCAACCCACAAGCAAATATAATAACTGTAAGTATCTATGCTCCCAAAATCAGACCTATAAATACAGAGAACACACAGAGAGTTGCCACTGGGAAGTGAAGAGGCAAAGAGAGGATAGGCAAAATAGGTAAAGGGGAGTGGGAGACACAGGCTTACAGTTATAAAATGAATTGTCACGGGAATATAGTGCACAGCAGAGAGGATATAGTCAATGATACTGTTATAGCATTGTATGGTGATAGATGCAGCTACACTTGTGGTGAGCATAGCATAACACACAGAGAATGAATCACTATGGTGTACACTTGAAACTAATGTAACATTGTGTGTCAATTATACTCAAAAAAAACTGTGAATATCTATGCTCTCACACTGGAGTACCTAAATCCATAAAGCAAATATTAACAGACATAAAAGAAAAATTGACAGTAATACAATAATAGTAGGAAACATTAACATCTTACTTACATCAATGGATAGATCGCCCAGGCAGAAAATCAATACTGAAACAGTGTCTTGGAATGACACATTAGGACAAATATACTTAACAGGTATATATAAAACATTCAATCCAAGGGGCGTTTGGGTAGCTCAGTCAATTAAGCACCCAACTTGATTTTGGCTCAGGTCATGATCTCAGGGTTGTGACATCAAGCCCCGAGTTGGGCTCTGTGCTCAGTGCAGAGTCTGCTTGAGATTCTCTCACTGTCCCTCTCCCTCTCCCTCTGGCACTCCCCCCACTCACACACACGCTCGCTCCCTCTCTCTCTCTCTCTCAAATAATAAATAAATAAAATCTTCTAAAAAAGCATTCTATCCAAAAACAACTTAGGGCGCCTGGGTGGCTCAGTCATTAAGTGTCTGCCTTCGGCTCAGGTCATGATCCCAGGGTCCTGGGATCGAGTCCCACATTGGGCTCCCTGCTCAGCAGGAAGCCTGCTTCCC
This sequence comes from Neomonachus schauinslandi, assembly GCF_002201575.2. Taxonomy (NCBI): domain Eukaryota; kingdom Metazoa; phylum Chordata; class Mammalia; order Carnivora; family Phocidae; genus Neomonachus; species Neomonachus schauinslandi. Next base: position 74,283,016 of record NC_058411.1, read on the forward strand.
CCTCTCCTACTCCCCCTGCTTGTGTTCCTGCTCTCACTATCTCTCTCTCTGTCAAATAAATAAATAAAATCTTTAAAAAAAAAAAAACTTAATATTCTTTTATTCCAAGTGCACATGAAACACTCTTCAACATAGATCATATATTAGACCACAAAACATATCTCAGTGAATTAAAAAAGATTTAAATTATATCATGCATCTTTTCCAACCACAGTGATATGAAATTAGAAAGCAATCACAAAAAACACAAACACAAACACATGGAGGCTAAACAATATGCTCAACAACAAATGGGTCAATGAGGGAACTTAAAAAGAAATATACAAATATGTGGAGACAAATGAAAATGAAAACACAACAGTCCAAAATCTTTGGGATGTAGAGAAAGCAGTTCTAAGAGGCAAATTTATAGCAATACAGGCCTACTTCAAGAAATAAGAAGCTCCAAAAAACCATCTAACCTTACACCTAAAGGAACTAGACAAAGAAGAACAAATCCCAGGTGAATAGAAAGAAAATGATAAAAATCAGAGCAGAAATAAATGACATACAGACTTAAAAAATAGAAAAGATCAATGAAACCAAGAACTGCTTCTTTGAAAAGACAAACAAAATTGAAAATCTTTTAGTCAGACTCATCAAGAAAAAGAGAAAGGACTCAAATAAATAAAATCAGAAATAAAAAAAAAAGAAGTAGCAACCAGTATCACAGATATACAAAGAATTACAAGAAAATACTACAAAAAGTCATATGCCAACAAATTGGACAACCTAGAAAAAATGGACAAGTTCCTAGGAACATACAATCATCAAAAGCTGAATGACAAGAAGAAAGAAAGAGAGAGAGAGAGAGAAAGCAAGCGAGTGAGCTAGCTGAATGAGGAAGAAATAGAAAATCTGCACAAACCAATTACTAGTAATGAAATTGAATCAATAGTCAAAAAACTCCCAACAAAAGCCCACAACTAGATGGATTCACAGGTGAATTCTACCAAACATTTAAAGAAGGGTTAATACCTATTCTCTTCAATCTATCCCAAGATAGAAGATGAAGGAAAGCTTCCAAATACATTCTACAAGGCCAGCAAATGATATCAAAACCAAAGGTATTACAAAAAAAGAAAACTACAGGCCAATATCCCTGATAAACATAGATGCAGGGGCGCCTGGGTGGCTCAGTTGGTTGGGCGACTGCCTTTGGCTCGGGTCATGATCCTGGAGTCCCGGGATCGAGTCCCACATCGGGCTCTCTGCTCGGCAGGGAGTCTGCTTCGTCCTCTGACCCTATCCCCTCTCATGTGTTCTCTCTCTCTCATTCTCTCTCTCTATGACAAAGGAAGCAAGAATATATAATGGTGAAAAGACAGTCTGAGAAAATTGGACAGCTACATGCAAAAGAATGAAACTGGACCACTTTCTTACACCATACACAAAATAATTTCAAAATGGATTAAAAACCTAAGTGTAAGACCCATTAAAACTCCTCAAAGAAAACACAGGCAGTAATTTATTTCACATTGGCCATAGCAACATTTTTCTAGATATGTCCCCTCAGGCAAGGGAAACAAAAGCAAAAACAAACTATGGGGACTACACTACAATAAAAAGCTTTTGCACAGTGAAGGAAACCATCAACAAAACAAAAGGCAACATACTAAACAGGAGAATATATTTCCAAATGATTTATCAGATAGTTAATATCCAAAATATATAAAGCTGCAACTCAACACCAAAAAAAAAAACAAATAAACAAGTAGTCTGATTTAAAAATGGGCAGAATATCTGGATATTTTTCCAAAGAAGACATACAAAAGGCCACAAACACATGAAGACATGTATAACATCATTATCATCAGAGAAATGCAAATCAAAACCAAAATCACACCTATCAGAATGGCTAGGATTAAAAAGACAAGAAATAATAAATGTGGCAAGAATGTGGAAAACAAGGAACCCACATGCACGCATTGTTGGGAATGTATATTGGTACAGCTACTGTGGAAATCAGTACGGAGGTTCCTCAAAAAATTAAAAATAGAAATACCACATGATCCAATGTTTCCACTACTAGGTATTTACCCAAAGGGGAAAAAAACACTAACTTGAAAAGATATATGTACCTCTATGTTTACCGCAGTGTTATTTACAATAGCCAAGATATGGAAGCAACCCAAGTGTCCATCCATAGATGAATGGATGAAGAAAATGTGGTATGTATATATAATGAAATATTACCCAGCCATATAAATGAATGAGATCTTGCCATGTGTGACATCATGGATAAACCTAGAGTATTATGCTAAGTGAAATAAGTCAGAAAAAGGCAAATACCATATGATATCACTTATATGTAGAATCTAAAACAAACAAAACAAAATAAACAAAAAGCAGAAACAGACTACAAATAAACAGAACACACTGATGGTTGTGGAGAGGGAAATGGGCAAAATCAATAAAGGGGAACAAAAGATTCAGGTTTGAAAATGATTAATTCACAGGGGTAAAAGGTATGGCACAGAGAATATAGTCAATGATACTGTAATAGCTTTGCATCATGACTAATAGTAGCTACACTTGTGGTGAACAAAGCCTAATACATAGATGTATCAAATCACTAAGTTGTACACCTGAAACTAATTTTGTGACAACTATACTTCAATTTAAAAAAAAAATTTTTTTTTAAACATAAGAGAAATAAATGACCCATGAGATCTGTGACAAAAGACTACAATTGAGCAAACTATACATCTCTAAAAACCTGAGAGGAAAAATAATGGGAGGTTTCCTTTGGAAAATGAAGGTACTCAAAACCATCCATTTATACTAGGGAATTGAAAAAGCCATATGCATGCGCAGGACAGGACATGTGCTCACAAAATGCCTGAAAAGACTTGATATTTTTACCCCTGGCTGATTTCCAGGATGGTGCAAGCAGAAAGTGCACATTAATGCAGACTTTTTAGTTTTTTTTAATGTTCAGTTAGCCAACATATAGTGCCTCATTAGTTTCTGATGTAGTATTCAATGATTCATTAGATGCGTGTAACACCCAGTGCTCATCACAACACGTGCCCTCCTTAATGCCCATCACTCGGCAACCCCACCCCTAACCCCCCTCCCATCTAAAACCCTCAGTTTGTTTCCCGGAGTCCAGAATCTCTCATGGTTTGTCTCACTCTCTGATTTTTTCCCCTTCAGTTTTCCCTCCCTTCCTCTATGGTCCTCCATGTTATTCCTTATGTTCCACATATGAGTGAAACCATATGATAATTGTCTTTCTCTGCTTGACTTATTTCACTTAGCAAAATACCCTCCAGTTCCATCCATGTCAATGCAGTGGTGGGTATTCATCCTTTCTGATGGCTGAGTAATATTCCATTGTATATATGAACCACATCTTCTTTATCCGTTTGTCTGCTGAAGGACATCTTGGCTCCTTTCACAGTTTGGCCACTGTGGACATTGCTGCTGTGAACATTTAGGGGTTTTTTTTGAGATTTTATTTACTTATTTGAGTGAGAGAGAGAGCACAATTGGGGGGAGAGGCAGAGGGAGAAGAAGGCTCCCCACTTAGCAGGGAGCCCAATGCAAGGCTCAATTCCAAGACCGTAGGATCATGACCTGAGCTGCAGGTGGACGCTTAACTGACTGAGCCACCCAGGCGCCCCCGTTAATGCAGATTTTTATGTGGCCTAAGAGTTTAGGAGTGTCCCAGCAGACAACCAACCAGCAAACACTGAAGAGTCTTTTTGTTTTTGTTTTTTATCCTGTTTTCTCTTAGCTTTCCAAACGTGTTTGGTCAGATCTCTGGCTCCAACTGCCATTTTGATGTTACAAAGGTCAGCAGAAATGCTGAACTGCAATGAATGCCTGCAATCAGCAAAATTCAGAGTATGAGAAATCAAGTGTCTTAAAGGCCCAAGTTTTTCAGCAAATAAATTATAAGGAAAAAAAGATTGGAGGGAACTCTATATTTAAGAGATTTGAAAGACATTTCGAATTTAAAAAATGGGCAACACAAACTATAGTATCTTGGGATGTATATCTGGAAGACAGAGCTATAAAAAAAATGCAAGGAAGTCTTTACTATAACCGAGTCATTGTTACTTTTGAGGGGAAAGGGGGCTGTAATTTAGATGAGTCACAGAGAAGGGTTTCTGGGATGGGATACCTGACAGTTTTATATCTTGTCTTGGGTAATGATTACTTTTTAAAATTTGATTAAGCTATAAATTTGTTTTATGCCATTTTTGTATCACATTTTATTTTTCAATTAAAATAAAATCAAAGCCAAAGCATGGTGGCAGTGGCAGCACAAAACCTCCAACCTATAACCACCCTTGCCTAGAGATCTACATTCGATTACAATTCAGAGAGGCTACTCACATCAGTGTATATGTATTTTTTGTTGTTGTTAAAGATTTTATTTATTTATTCATAAGAGACAGAGAGAGAGAGAGAGAGAGGCAGAGGGAGAAGCAGGCTCCCAAGGAGCAGGGAGCCCGATGCGGGACTCGATCCCAGGACCCCGAGATCATGACCTGAGCCGAAGGCAGACGCTTAACCATCTGAGCCACCCAGGCGCCCCAGTGTATATGTATTTTTAATACTGAAACACAATGAGCAGAAGAAATTGTCCTCCTCCGCCTGAGGGCAAATGCAACTATACCTTCAGGGAGTCAGAACAACTCAGAAAGTTTTTGTCTGCTGCATAATTCTCCCCTGTGCAAAGAGTTATACAAAATATAGCCATCACAAAAGCAGTTAATTAACAGCACTAATTGTGCTTGGGTAGTGACCAAGTTCAACTCAGAGACTTGGTGTTGCCAGCCAGAAATCAGTCTGTTTTGGAAATTGTCTCCTAGAAACATGTTGGTTTTCCCAGAGTAACTACAGGGAGAAGTTGTTAATGAGTCACCTGGGGGGTCACATCTCTCTGTAAATTACCATCTCCATACCCTACTTAAAAAAAATTTTTTTTTGGCCAGGAAGTCAAAAGAACACTATTGAATAACAAGGGAAACAAATTAAAAAAATAACAGGAAGGGGAAAATTGCATCAACAATTGCAACATTGCAATGTCCCTCAGTCTTTGAATAACTTCCAACAGTATAAACTAAGGAGGTTCTGGCAGATCAATTTCATTCTATGTATTCTAGCTTTGGGTCTAAGTTTATAGTCAACCAAATAAAGCAAACTGTTATAGTCACTCCAAGCCATCTGAGCTAATATTCTGAATATAGAATCATTGTTTAGTATAATAATATTAAATGTGGCCCAATTCAACATCATACTCCTTCCGTTCCAGTCCAACACCTTTAGCATCCACTTCCCATATGTACGTTCAGATTTCTTTTGATATAAATATGTCAAATCTTAGTTCTTTTGGTGCATATTTTATCTTGTCATGAATTCCACTTTGTCCCTGACTCACTGGAGCTTTCTGGGACTTCAGCCTGCTTATAGGACTAGGAATAATGTGAAGAAGTGGGGGCAGGCACTGAGGATTATCAGCAGTCCCCTCTATGGCAATCAACTCAGGAGAGGTCATTACAGTTTTCAGATAACACACACAAATCTCTTCAGATAGAGGAAAAAAGAGGCTTCCACCAGTAAGGATAATCGAGAAAACTTAGGAATTCAAGGTTCCTAGTTTTATTGGAATCTACCACTATTCCCCATCTTGATTTTCAAAGTTTTACCCCTTCCCATCCAATCCCATAACATTAAGAGACAGTATGAGATTGTAAATTCAATTTACCTTCTAACTCGGCAATTCATATATTAGGATTTTTTTTAACCCCCATGACCCTGCAGCTACAATAGATAAAAGTTTCTTTTAGGGCAATCCTAGAGGCTTTCTGGTCCTTTACTTGGACTTGAGATAAGAATTTAAAGCCTCGAACTCATCCATTTCTTTCCAAAAGATCTCCAGTGCACCTATATACAACCAACCAACCACATTATACCCCCTATTTTTACTAAATTATTCTATGCCAACAATTTTGTGATCATCCAAAGCCTTGCATCTATGAACACTTAACTGCAAGCGTCCACAGGTGATAACTGATGTAATTGTTTTGCTACTTCATGATAAGGATTATCAGTATCCCCTTTATTGTTGACAAGAGGGTCATTAATACTTGTAAATCTAATCTGATTAGAGGGGGAGGAGTTAAGATGGCAGAGTAGTACGGGGACCCTTTTCTTGCCTTGTCCCTTGAACACAGGTAGATCAACATCAGATCATTTTGAACAACTAGGAAATCAACCTGAGGATTAAGAAAACAATCTGTACAACTGGAGGGAGAGAATGTGACGGATGCAAGGTTCTGAGATATACCTTGGGAGAGAGAAAAACCATGGTGCCGCGGAGGGGTGGGAGGCCTTTCTGCAGAAAGAAGTCAGGGAGAGAAGGAGAGAGTGGGAGAGAGCAGCATGTAGGATTCTCACAAGGTGCTGTTGTGTGGGGATCCCCTGGGTCGCACTGGGAGAGAATGTTCCCCTTCTTGGAGTACATTTGGAAAAGGGTATATTGCCTCTCCAAGGACAAAACACCCACCAGGCGTTACTGAGTGGCTGTTCAACAGCAGGGGACAGAGATGCATGAGGAGGGCAGATAACCTGGTCCCAACTTTTCACTGTGTTTCAACATAGACACCAGGCACTCACACATGCTACTATTTTTCTGGGACAGAAAGGTGCCAGGCACAGTGCTGTGAGGCTCTCCTCCAGGGGAAGGGAACAGGTACATATCCTGCCAGGTACTTTAAGATTTTTGTTTTGAATCCCAGCCACAGGCCAGAGATAAAACAGAACTGTGGCATCAGGCATGCTGATGGCCGGGCAGACAGAATAAGGGCTGAGATCTGACAAAAACCTGGGACATAGACAAAGACATTGTTCACTTTTCTGTGAGAGCCTCCTGAATAGTGGTGGCCAGGATTCCCCTCCCCAGAAAGAGAGGTCAGGGTGACTCAATCTTTCACCTCACCCCTCACAGCACCCTTATCCCCACCCCCCTCCAAACAGCACCTAAGGACTTCAAAGAGAAACACAGCACCTCCAAGGGTGGCTGGAATAGCTTACATCAAACCCCATCCCCCTGTGCCTGGCAGAGGCATCTTTTAATTTTTTTAAAGATGTTATTTATTTATTTTATAGATAGAGATAGGGAGAGAAAGAGAGTAGGGGGAGTTGCAGAGGGAGAGAGACAGCAGACTCCATGCTGAGTGCAGAGCCTGACTCAGGGCTCAATCCCATGACCCTGAGATCATAACCTGACCTGAAATCATGAGTTGGATGCTCAACTGACTTAGCCACCCTGATGCCCCTGGGGCATCTTTATTAGGAAAGGTTTGTGAGCCAGTGCAATGGCCTCTCCTTCAGAACACCAACACTGGCCCTCCACATGCATCAGGGCTACTGATCACAGAGTGGTCAAAAGCATCAGCTTCAGTTCTAGTGGAAACAGGACCAGGTTTTTGGGTTTGGTTTGGTTTTGTTTCATTTTTAAATTTTTATTTTATTATTTTTTACTTTTTTAATTTTTTTTATTTTTTCCCTTGTATCAGGCTTACAGATTTTTGTTCATTTGTTGGCTTGTTTCCTTTTCTCCTTTTTTTTTTTTTTTTTTTTGGATCATGCTTTTATTTCCTCTTTCTTTTTTCCATCTTTCTTTTTCTTTGGAATTTGGCTTACACTTTTTGGTTTGCTTGCTTTCTTGTTCCTTTTCCTTTTCTCAGATCAAGCATTTTTATTTTTTAATCAGGCTTATCTTAACAAACAAATCAAAGCACACCTAGTTAAAGGTCCAAACACTCTCCACTGCAAGCAAGGACTCTGCAGACCTGTGGGAAAGAGCAGCGAAAACACAACAGTAGAGTGCACACAGCTTATACCAGAAACACTTCCTGAAGTGCCAGGTCCTAGACAGTGTAGGACCCCTTCTTAATATAGTATTACTTTCAGGAGCAGGAAACATAACAGGCTTTCATAGCACACAAAAGGCAGAAACCTAGACATAATGACAAAATGGAGGAATTCTCTCCAAAAGAAAGATCAAGAAGAAATCACAGCCAGGGATTTACTCAAAACAGATACAAGCAATATATATGAACAGGATTTTAAAACAACAGTCATAAGTATACTAGCTGGGCTTGAAGGAAGCATAGAAGATACCAGAGAAACCCTGGCTACAGAGAAAAAAGACCTAAATACTAGTTAGGCTGAAATAAAGAATGCTGTAACTGAGATATAAAATCGACTGATGTAATCACAACAAGGATGGAAGAATCAGAGGAACGAATAGGTGACAGAGAAGATAAAGTTACAGAAAATAATGAAGCTGAAAAGAAGAAGGAAAGAAAACTCTTAGATCACAAATATAGACTTAGGGACTCAGTGATTCCACAAAGTGCAATAATATCCACATCACAGGAGTCCCAGAAGTAGAAGAGCAGGGGGAAAGGGGCAGAAGTTCTCTTTGACCAAATTATGGTTGAGAATTTCCCTAATATGGGGAAGGAAAACTCATTCAAGTCCAAGAGGCAGAGAGAACTCCCCTCAAAATCAAAAAACAGGTCAACACGAAGATATATCATAGTGAAACTTGCAAAATACAAAGATACAGAGAGGATTCTGAAAGCAGCTAGGGACAAAAGGTCCTTAAGCTATGAGGGCAGACATATAAGGTTAGCAGCAGACCTATCCACAGAAACCTGGCAGGCCAGAAGAAAGTGGCATGATATATTCAACATGCTGAATGGGAAAAATATGCAGCTATGAATACTATATCCAGCAAGGCTATATTTTAGAAGAGAGGAGAGATAAAGAGTTTCCAAGACAAGCAAAAACTAAAGGAATTTGTGAACACTAAATCAGCTCTGCAAGAAATACTAAAGGGGTCCCTTTGAGCATGAAAGCAAGACCAAAAGGAACAAAGACTAGAAAAGAAAAAAGACAATCTATAGGAACAGTAACTTTACAGGTAATATAATAGCACTAAATTTATATCTATCAATAATTACTCTGAATATAAATGGACTAAATGCTCTAATCAAAAGACATAGGGTATCAGAATGGATAAAAAAAAAAAAAACCAAGAACCATCAATATGCTGCTTACAAAAGACTCATTTTTGACCCAAAGACATCTCCAGATTGAAAGTGAGGGTGTGGAAAACCATTTGTCATGCCATTGGACATCAAAAGAAAGCTGGGGTAGCCATACTTATATCAGACAAACTAGATTTTAAACCAGACTGTAGTAAGAGTCAAAGAAGGACACCATATCATAATAAAGAGGTTTATCTGACAAGAAGATCTAACAATTGTAAATATTTATGCCAAGTTGGGAGCAGCCAAATATATAAGTCAGTTAATAACAACCTTAAAGAAACTCATTGATAATAATACAATAATAGCAAGGGACTTTAACACCCCCTTCACAGCAATGGACAGATCATCTAAGCAGAAGATCAACAAGGAAACAAGGGCTTTGAATGACACACTGGACCAGATGGAGTTCATAGATATTCAGAACATTTCATCCTAAGGCAGGAGAATACATATTGTTCTCGAATGCACATTGAACGTTCTCCAGAATAGATCACATACTGGGTCACAAATCAGGTCTCACCCAGTACAAAAAGACTAAGATCATACAGTGCATATTTTCAGACCACAATGCTATGAAACTTGAAGTCAACCACAAGAAAAATTTGGAAGGACCAAAAATACATGGAAGTTAAAGAACATCTTACTAAAGAATGAATGGGTCAACCAGGAAATTAAAGAAGAATTAAAAATTACATGGAAGCAAATGAAAATGAAAACATGACAGTCCAAAACCTTTGGGATGCAGCAAAGGTGGTCCTAAGAGGGAAGTAAAGAGCAATACAGGCCTTCCTCAAGAAGCAAGGAAAGTCTCAATTACACAATCTAACTTGAGACCTAAAGGAGCTGGAAAAAGAACAGCAAATAAAGCCTAAAACCAGCAGAAGAAGGGAAATAATTAAGAACAGATCAGAAATAAATGACATACAAATTTAAAAAAAAAAAATAGGACAGATCAATGAAACTAGGAGTTGGTTCTTTGAAAGAACTAAAAAAATTAATAAACCCTTAGCCAGATTTGTCAAAAGAAAAGAGAAAGGAACCAATAGATAAAACCACGAATGAAAGAGATCACAATACCGTAGAAATACAATTATAAGAGAATATTATGAGCAATTATATGCCAACAAAATGGGGGATCTGGAAGAAATGGATAGATTCCTAGAAACATATAAACTACCAAAACTGAGACAGGAAAAAATAGAAAATTTGAACAGACCCTTAACCAGCAAAGAAATTGAATCAGTAATCAAAGATCTCCCAACAAACAAGAGTCCAGGGCCAGATGGCTTTCCAGGGGAATTCCACCAAATATTTAAAGAAGAATTAATACCTATTCCTCTGAAGCTGTTCCAAAAATGGAAATGGAAGGGAAACTTCCAAACTCATTCTATGAGTCCAGCATTACCCTGATTCTAAAACCAGAAAAAGACCCCACTAAAAAGGTAAATTACAGACTGATATCCCTGATTAACATGTATGCCAAAATTCTCACCAAGATACTAGACAATAAGATCCAACAGTACATTAAAAAGATGATTCACCATGATCAAGTGGGATTTATTCCTGGGCTTCAGGGGTGGTTCAATATCCACAAAACAATCAACGTGACACACCACATTAATAAAAGAAAGGATAAGAACCGTATAATCCTTTCAATAGATGCAGAAAAAGCATTTGACAAAATACAGCATCCTTTCTTGATAAAAAGTCTCCACCATGGAGGGACAGAGGGAGCATATCTAAATATCATAAAAAGCCATATTAAAAAAAAACTCACAGCGGGGTGCCTGGGTGGCTCAGTTGGTTAAGTGACTGCCTTCAGCCCAGGTCATGATCCCGGGGTCCTGGGATCGAGCCCCACATCAGGCTCCCTGCTCAGCCGGAAGCCTGCTTCTCCCTCTCCCACTCCCCCTACTTGTGTTCCCCCTCACGCTGTCTCTCTCTCTCTCTCTCTCTGTCAATTAAATAAATAAATAGCTTTTGGAGATGTATCTTGAAAGAAGTTGCTGTGCAACTGTTCATAGCAGCAATGTCCGCAATAGCCAAACTGTGGAAAGAGCCAAGATGCCCTTCAACAGATGAATGGATAAAGAAGATGTGGTCCATATATACAATGGAATATTACTCAGCCATCAGAAAGGATGAATACCCAACTTTTACATTAACATGGATGGGACTGGAGGAGATTATGCTAAGTGAAATAAGTCAAGCAGAGAAAGTCAATTATTATATGGTTTCACTTACTGTGGAACATAAGGAACAGCATGGAGGACATTAGGAGAAAGAAGGGAAAATGGGGGGGGGGAATTGGAGGGAGAGACTATGGACTCTGAGAGACAAACAGGGTTTTAGAGGGGAGGGGGGATTGGTTAGCCCAGTGATGGGTATTAAGGAGGGCACGTACTGCATGGAGCACTGGGTGTTATACGAAAACAATGGATTGTGGATCACCACATCAAAAACTAATGATGTATTGTATGGTGACTAACATAACATAATAAAATTTTTAAAATAAATAAATAAATAAATAAAATCTTTTAAAAAAAACTCACAGCAATTTTCATCCTCAATAGGGAAAAACTGAGAGCTTTTTCCCTTAAGGTCAGGAACATGACAGGGTTGTCCAGTCTCACCACTGTTGTTCAACATAGTCCTGGAAGTCCTAGCCTCAGCAATCAAGACAACAAAAAGAAGAAAAAGGCATCCAAATTGGCAAGGAAGAACTCAAACTTTACACTTCACAAACAACAAGATACTCTACATAGAAAACCCAAAAGACTCCACCAAAAAATTGCTAGAACTGATTCATGAATTTAAAAAGTTGCAGAATGTAAAAATCAATGTACAGAAATCCGTTGCATTTCTATGCACCAATAATGAAGCACCAGAAAGAGAAATCAACGAATCGATGTAATTTACAATTGCACCAAAAACCATAAGATACCTAGCAATAAATCTAACCAAAGAGGTAAAATATCGGTACTCTGAAATTTATAGAACACTTATGAAAGAAATTGAGGAAGACACAAAGAAATGGGAAAACATTTCATGCTCATGGGTTGGAAGAACAAATATTGTTAAAATGTCTATACTAACCAAAGCAACCTACACATTCAATGCAATCCCAATCAAAATAACACCAGCATTTTTCACAGAGCTAGAATAAAGAATCATAAAATTTGTATGGAACCACAAAAGACCCCAAATAGCCAAAGTAATATTGAAAAAGAAAAGCAAAGTGGGAGGCAAAAAAAAAGCAAAGTGGGGATTGGCTAAATGGGTGACGGGTATTAAAGAGGGCACTTGTTGGGATGAGCACGGGGTGTTATATTAAGTGATTTATCACTAAATTCTACTCCTGAAACCAATACTACACTATATGTCAACTAACTTGCATTTAAATAAAACTTTAAAAAAATAAATGAATCTAACCTGATCAGAAAACTAATTTTCAAATAATATAAAACTGGGGCACCTGGGTGGCTCAGTAAGTTAAACATCCGACTCCTGATTTTGGCTCAGGTCATGATCTCAGGGTCATGAGACTGAGCTCCATTTCAGGCTCCACACTCAGCGGGGAGTCTGCTTGATAGTCATTCTCTCCCTCTTCCTCTGCCCCTGCCCCACTTGCTCTCTCTCTCTCCAAAATAAAATAAATCTTTAAAAAATCTAATTCAGAGAACTCATTGCCTATTTTTTGTAATGTAATTGACCTATAAAATTATATTAGTTTCAAGTGTACAATCTAATGATTCAATATTTGTATATATTGCAAAATGATCAAAGTAAGTCTAGTAAACATTTATCACCACGCCTAGTTCCTTTTTCTTCTTGTGATGAATATTTTTAAGATCTACTCTCTTATCATCTTTTAAATATACAATACAGTTTTAGCAACTATATTCACTATGCTGTACATTTATATCCCTGGGACTTATTTTAAAACTGGAAATTTGTTCCTTTTGACCACCTTCATCTATTTTGCGTAAACTCCACCCCCAAGCCCCTGCTTCTGGCAACTGTCAATTTGTTTTCTTTATCAAGTTTATTTGTTAGATTCCACATATGCATGAGATCATAACTATTTTATCTTTCTCTGACTTATTTCACTTTACATAATGTCCTCAAGGTCCATCCATGTTGTCACAACTGGCAAGACTTCCTTCTTTTCATGGTTGAATAATATTCCATTGTATATATATGTCACATGTTCTTTATCCTTTTATCCTTCAATGAACACTTAGGTTGCTTCCATGTCATAGCTATTATAAATAATGTTACAGTAGACTTGAGGGTACATATATTTTTTGAGTTAGTATTTTCATTTCCTTCAGATATATACCCAGAAGTAGAACTGCTAGATCGCATGGCTTTAATTTTTTGAGGAGTCTCTGTACTGCTTCCCATAGTGGCTGCACCAATTTACATTCCCAATAACAATGCACAAAGGTTCCCTTTTCTCCACATTCTTACCAACACTTATTATTTATTTTTTATGATAGCCATTCTAACAGGTGTGAGGTTTTATCTCATTGTGGTTTTGATTTGTGTTTCTCTCATGAACATGATGCTAGGCAGTTTTCACGTGCCTGATGGCCATCTGTGTGTCTTTTTAGAAAAATGTCTATTCAAACCCTCTGCCCATTTTTAATCAGATTTTTTTTTTTGCTATTGAGTTCTGAGTTCTTTACATATTTTGGATATTAACTCTTTATTAGATATATAACTTGAAAATATTCTTTCCCATTCTGTAGGTTACCTTTCCATTTTGTTAATATTTCCTTTTGCTGTTAAGAGCCTTTTTGGTTTGGGCATCTGGGTGGCTCAGTCGGTTAAGCGTCTGCCTTTAGCTTAGGTCGTGACTCCAGGTCCCGGGATTGAGCCCCACATCAGGCTTCCTGCTCAGTAGGGAGTCTGCTTCTCTCTCTCTCTGCCCCTCCCCACTGCTCATTTTCTCTCTCAAATAAACAAATAAAATCTTTATTTAAAAAAAGAGGCTTTTTGTTTGACATAGTCCCACTTACTTAATTTTGCTTTGTTGCTTGGGCTTTTGCTATCATACCCAGAAAATTGCTGTGAAGACTAATATCAAGGAACTTCTTCCCTGTTTTTCCTTCTAGTTTTATAGTTTCAGGCTTACATTTGAATCTTTAATCCATCTTGAGTTAATTTTTGTATATAAGATACGAATCCAATATCATCTTTCTGCATGAGGTTCTCTAATTTTCCCAGCACCATGTGTTGAAGAGACTGTAACAGTTTGCTTTATTTGGTTTCGCAAACTTAGATCCAAAATTAGCAAACACAGAATGAACTTGATCTGCCAGAACTTCCTCAGTTTACTGTAGAAGATACTCAAAGGCTGAGGGAGACTGCAATGCTGCTCGTTTCCAACCATGTTCCTCATGAAAATCTAGAGAACAATCCCTTCATCAAGGCTGTAAAAAATATAATCATGAAGGAAGTTCTAGCATTCTGGAAAAGCTCTATAATTGTCATTTGCTGTAAGCCAAGAATAACAGCACTGTCCTCAAACTTTACTCCCTGAATTCAACAGGGATGATGGGATAACTGGGGTATCAGTGGCCAAGTGGCAATACTTAATGGCCAGACATAAAATGGGTGTCATACCATAATAAGCAACAGAACCAAAGCAATAATAAAATAGTTTGACCTGACAACACCTTTGGCATTAATTAATCATGGTGCCTCTAGAACCGAAAAAAGTGGGGAGCCTATTCAAAGTCTTACTTGATTTGTATGAACAGAAAATCTCTATGTCTGGTGAAAACATAATAGCAATAGAGATTCACATTGTCTCAAGAATTTCCAGACTTGAGCGAGTTAACAAATAAAGCTCTTTGAATAAAAATAAGACTGGGTCTCCTTAAAGAAGGACCTTAGTACAGGGCAAAAACAATGTTCACTGCAAATATTTCTCATAGATTTTCCTAAAGCTAGCATCATTTACCAGAGTGATTATAAATCATGGAAGGAGAATTAGTCAGACTTCTGGACAATTTCTGGACTCTAGCTCTGAATTTATACTAATTCCTGGAGACCACTACTGTGGTCTACCAGCTGAAGGAAGGTCTAATGGAGAGATTAAGTGAAGGGAGTTTTGCCTGGTTCTGTCTCACAGTGGGCCCAGCAGGTCCCAACCCATCTGGGTTATTTCATGAGTTCTTAAATTCATGGCTGGAATAAATATACATGGCAAATGGAAAAATCTTTGCACTGGTTGGCCATTATGAGTATTATATGAGCTATTATAGTATCAGTGGCCTAGTATAAGCCAACAGAACTGTCTCTTCATACCAAAAGAGAAAGCTAGAAACAATACCAAATTCCTGAAGCAATTTCAAAGATCAGTGACACCACTGTGGACTTCAAAGTTGTAAGACTGGTGATTCCTACCATATCCTTATTAAAATTACCTATTAGCCTGTGAAGAAGTCAAATGGATCTTAGGAAAAGACAGCTGACCAAGTGGTAATTTAATTGCAACTTCTAGATGCATTTAATTGCTCTGATACCTGGTAGGCAGCTATTAATCTAGCAAATAGTTTTTTCTCCTACCAGCTTTTCTCTCTAGGGTTAAAATAATCAAACACCTATAAATCGCCACCAGGGGACATCCTAGATGACTCAAAATTTCCAGTCGCAATTATTTAGGTTTATTTAAGGGTAACTCCTCAAAATAAATATTCCTGGAGACATAGAGCTAAATTTTGGACCAACAAAATTTGAAAAATACATCAAAAATCTCTTATTCTTGGTTATTCATAAAATAAGCAAGGCCTAGGTTAAGTCATGCTTGAACTGCTTCTGTGTCCATTCAAACTTCTAAGGATACTTCCTTATGATAAATTTGATCAGTGTTTACCAACTGAGTTGTTTGTGTTTAATTAATAGACTTTATTTTTTATAACAGTTTTAGATTCACAGTAAAAGTGGGCAGAAAGTACACAGTTCCTACATAACCCTCCAACACATGCACACACCAAACTCCCCCACCATCAACATCACATGCTATGCTTCATAATGATCGATGAAAAACAATGACACATTATCGACCAAAGTGCATAGTTTACATTACTGTTCACTCTTGGTGTTGTACATTCTATGGGTTTTGACAAATGTATAATGACATATATCCATTCTGATAGCATCATTCAGAACAGTTTCACTGCCTTAAAAATGCCCTGTGTTCCACCTATTGACCCGTCCTTTCTTCCTCCAACCACTGATCTTTTTCCTACCCCCAGAGTTTTACTGTTTGCCAGAATATCATATAGTTGGAATCATACAACATATAGCTTTTTCAGATTGGATTAATCCACATAGTAACAAGATTTTAAGATTCTTCCATGTCTTTTTGTGGATTGATAGTTTATTTTTAGCACTGAAGAATATTCCATTGTATAGATATATCACAGTTTGTTTACGCATCCACCTATGGAAGGGTATATTGGTTGCTTTCAGTTTGGGCAATTATTAATAAAGCTCCATAAACATTAATTGCAGGTTTTTGTATGGACGTAAGTTTTCAACTCATTTGGGAAAATACCAAGGAGCATAACTACTGGATGGTACATGTAGTTTTGTAAGAAATTGCCAAACTGTTTTCCAAAGTGGTCGTACCATTATGCATACTCACCAGCAAAGAATGAGAGCCCTGTTGTTCTACATCCTCCCAAGCATTTGGTGTCACCAGTGTTTTGAATTTTGGCCATTCTAATGGGTGTATAGTGGCATCACATTGTTTTATTTTACAACTCCCTGATGGTGAATTATGTGGAGCATCTTTTTATAATCATTTTAACTTTTCCTATCTCAGAATTTAGGTTTACTTTTTCCAGCTTAATTGAGGTATAAATGAAATTTAAAATTGTATATATTTAAGCTGTACAACGTGGTATTTTGAAATAGATGTACACTGTGAAATGATTACCACAATCAAGCTATTAACATATCACCTCAGTTACCTTTGCATGTGTACGTGTGTGTGAAGAGAACACTTAAGTTACACTCACTCTGTTAGCAAATTTCACTTATATAATACAGTATCATTATTATAGTCACCCTGTTGTATATTAGATCTCCAGAACTTATTCATCCTAAATAACTTGAACTTTGCTCCCTTTGACCAACATCTGCCTATTTCCCCTATTTACTGGACCCTGGCAACTGTTGGTTCTTCTATTGGTTCAAGAATTTTAGATTCCACATATAAGTGACAGCAAATAATATTTTTCTTTCTGTGCCTGGTTTATTTCACTTAGCATAGTATCCTCCTGGTTCATCCATGTTGTCACAAATAATAGGATTTCTTTCTTTTTTGAAGCTGAATAATTTCCATTCTGTGTATGTGTGTGTGTGTCACATTTTTGTTACCTATTCATCCACCAAAGGACACTTAGATTGTTTCCATATCTTGGCTACTGTGAATAATGCTGCAATAAACATGGGAATGCTGTCATCTCTTCAAGATACTGATATGGTAGTTCTATTTTTAATTTTTAAAGAACTTCCATACTGTTTTCCATGACAGTATACCAATCTACATTCCCACCAACAATGTACAAGAGTTCCCTTTGTCTACATTCTTGCAAACACTTGTCTTTTGCCTTTTTGATAATAGCCATTCTAATAGTGTGAAGTGATATATCACTGTGGTTTTCATTGGTATTTCACTGATGATTAGTGATACTGGCCACCTTTTTATACACCTGCTAACCATTAATAAGTCTTCTTTTGAGAAATGTCTCTTCAAAACATTTGCCCACTTTTTAATCAAGTTATTTATTTTCCATCCGTTGAGTTGTAGGTGTTCCTTATATACTTAGATGGATATTAACCCCTTATCAGACTTACAGTTTGCAAGTATTTTTTCCCATTCCATGAATTGTCTCTACAAATTGTTGATTGCTGGCATCACTGTGCAGAAGCTTTTTAGTTTGATACAATCCCATTTGTCTATCTTTTGTCTTTATTGCTTAGGCTTTTGGTGTCATATTTTTAAAATCATGCCTAGACCAATGTCAAGAAGCTTTTTCTTATCTTTTCTTTTAGTACTTGCCCTGATTTTATAGTTTATGCTTTAAGTCTTTAATCCATTTTGAGGGGGGTTTTCTTGTAACAGGTATGAAATAAGGATCTAATTTCATTCTTCTGCATGTGATATCTAATTTTCCCAACACCATTTATTGAAGAGACAATCCTTTCCCTATTGTGTATTCTTGGTGGCCTTGTCAAAGATTACTTGGTCATACATTTTTGGTTGTATTTCTGGGCTCTCTATTCAATTGGTCCATTTGTCTGTTTTTATGCCAATACCATACTGTTTTGATTACTACAGCTCTGTAATAGAGTTTGGAATCAAACAATGTGATGCCTTCAGTTTTGTTCTTCTTGCTCAAATTGCTTTGGTTATTCAGGATCTTTTGTGGTTCCACACAAATTTTAGGATTATTTTTTTTCCATTTCTGTGAAAAACGCCATTGGAATTTTGATAGGATTGCACTGAATCCACAGGTAACTTTGGGGAGTATGGACATTTTAACAATATTAATTTTTCCAACCCATGAACATGAGATGTCTTTACATTTATTAGTGTCTTTTTCAATTTCTTTCATCACTGACTTAAAGTTTTCAGTGAACAGATCTTTCGCCTACTTGGTTAAATTTATTCCTAAGTATTCTGTATTGTTTGATGGCATTATAAATGGACTGTTTACTTTATTTCTTTTTTAAATAGTACTTTGTGGGCACCTAGGTGACTCAGTTAAGTGTCTGACCCTTGATCTTGGCTCAGGTCATGATCTTAAGGTTATGAGATAAAGCTCCACATCAGGCTCTGCACTTAATGCAGAGTAGACCTGAGATTCTCTCCCTCTCCCTCTGCCACTCCCCTCACTCATGTGCTCACTCTCTCTCTCTCTAAAACAAATAAATAACTAAAATTTTTAAATAAATAGTTTTGTTAGTATATATAAATGCAAGTGATTTTTGTATGTCAATTTTGTATCTTGTAACTTTATTGAATTCATTTATTACCTCTAACAGTTTTTTTGGTAGTGTCTTTAGGCTTTTCTCATATAACATCATGTCATCTGCAAATAAGAGAGAGTTTTATTTCTTCCTTTCTGATTTGGATGCACTTTATTTCTTTTTCTTGTTTAATTGCTCTGGCTTAACTAATGTCAAATAAAAGTGGCAAGAGAGCATCCTTGTCTTATTCCTGATCTTAGAAGAAAAGCTTTCAGCTTTTCACTATTGAGTACGGTATTACTTATGTGCTTGTTATATATGGCCTTTATTATATTAAGTTATATTCCCTCTATGCCTAATTTGCTTATTGTCTTTATCATGAAAGAATATATTTTATCAAAGGCTTTTTCAGCATCTATTCAGATGATATGATTTTTATCCTTCATTCTGATAATGTCACATTTATTTATTTCCATATATTGAACCATCCTTGAATCCCAAAAACAAATCCTACTTGATTATGGTACAAAATTTTTTAATTTGCTGTTGAACTTTGTAGGCTAATGCTTTGTTGAGAATTTTTTGCATCTATATCATAAGGAATATTGCCTGTAGTTTTCTTTTCTTGTAATGTCATGACTAGCTTTGGTATCAGGGTAATGCTATTAAAGTAGAATGAGTCTCAGAATATTCACTCCTCTTTGATTTTTTAGAAGAGTTTGAAAAGGATTGCTATTAAGTTTTCTTTAAATGTTTGGTAGAATTAACCAGTGAAGCCATCTCATCCTGGGCATTTTTTTTTGTTGGGAGGTTTTTAGTTACAGATTCAACCTTTCTCATCATTGGTCTACTCAAATTTTGTTATTTCTTTATGATTCAGTCTTGGTAGGTCAGATGTTTCTAGAAATTTGTCTATTTCTTCTAGGTTAGCCAATTTGTTGCAATATCATTTTTCACAAGTAATCATTGTCATCCTTTGTATTTCTGTGGTATCACTTATTGTGTCCTCTTTCATTTGTAATTTTACTTATTTGTGTCTTCTCTCTTTTTCTTATTACTCTAGCAAAAGTTTTGTCTATTTTGTTTATCTTCTCAAAAAACAGCTTTTTTTTTTTTTCTTTAAAGATTTAAATTCAAGTTAGTTAACATATAGTGCAGTATTAGTTTCCGGGGTAAAATTTAGGGCTACATCACTTGCATATAACACCAGTGCTCATTACAACTGCCCTCCTTAATGCCCATCACCCATTTACCCCATCCTCCTACCCACCGGCCCTCCAGCACCCCTGTTTGTTCTCTTAACTGCAGTCTCTTATAGTTTGCCTCCCTGTTTTTATCTTATTTTTCCTTCCCTTCCCCTATATTCATCTGTTTTGTTTCTTAAATTCCACATATGAGTAAAATCATATGGTATTTGTCTTTCTCTGACTGAGTTATTTTGCTTAGCATAATACCCTCTAATTCCACCCATGTCATTACAAATGGCAAGATTTCATTCTTTTTGATCACTGAGTAATATTCCATTGTATAGATAAATATACCACATCTTAGTGTATGTGCTGCCAAAGTGAGCACTGAATGGAACACCATGAATACAACTAGATAACTATCAATCATCCTAGATAGCCTAGAAATTGACCTGAAGATTGGAAGAACAAACTCCACAACTAAAGGCAGAGAAGAGGCCACATCAAAGAAGGTAGGAAGTGCAAAGGTACAGTTTGGGAGATAAACAGATCATTGCCACTGCAGTAGGGAGGGAGCCACAGTCAAAGAGAAGGGGATAAAACAGAATAGCACACAAGAGAGCACATGGGGAAAATAAATCCCCAATGCAATTAGCTTGGAAAGCTGGAGAACCTGAAAAGGCTTAAAGCTTTGAGTTTTAAAGGTCAGTGGGTGTGGCTAGGATAGAGCCTGGGGAGCACTGCTCCAGGAGAGAAAGCAGGCAAATAAGCCACTGGCCTACAACATGGAAATAGTGATCTGAAGAGTGCCTGGGGCACACAGTGAGAAGGTTACTCATTCATCCAAGAGCACATCCCAAAGAGGCAGCACTCACTGAAGGACTCCTCTGGGAATATAGGAACTGGCAGGTGCCATTTTCCTCCCCTGCCCCTCAGCATAAGCACAGGGTCACCTGCAGGAAACAGCACAGTGCTGAAACTTACTACCTAACTTGCTTACACCAAGCCCTCCCCTACAAAATAACCCACCACACCCTACCCCCCCACACCCCCCCACCCTCACCTGCACACTCCAGTGGAACCATCTGTCTCTCCCGGTCATACTTGCCTCAGTCTCAGCCCAGTGGGCCCTCTCCCCCCACCCAAATCCTTACCCACACTGCATCTCCCAACTCAGGAGTTTTGCAGAGTCTCAGCTCTAGCAGTGTTGGTGAAAGATCTCATTTCACAAGCAGACCAGAGCACACCTAGTTAAAACACTGCACATTCAGGCCAGGGACTGCACACTGCCCATAAGTAAAGAGAGCCTCTGTAAACAACTGGCCCAAAAGACAGAGCAGCCAGGACAAAATAGTAAACACAATATACATTGGAGACATTCCCAGAAGCACCAGGCACTGGGGAACAGGGGATACTACACAGCAGGGCACCACAGGATCTCTCTTTCATAATGCCATCATTCTCAAGAACAGGAGACATAGCTGACCTTCCTAACCACAGACAGGCACAAAGACTTAGACAAAATGAGAACAGAGAAACTTATCCCAAATGAAAGAACAGGACAAAGCCATGCCAGAGATCTAGGTGAAACAGATATAAATAACACACCTGAGAGATAATTTAATGATTATAAGGATACTCACTGGACTTGAGAAAAGAGTGGAAGACATGCATGAGACCCTTAACACAGAGATAAGGAATAACATAGAAGAGATAAAGGGCTTAAAAATGAAATGAGAGACATACCTGATGGAATGAACAGCTGGCTGAAAAAAGCAAAGGAATGAATTGGTGACCTACCATATAGAGTAATGGAAAGTAATCAAGCTGAATAAGAGAGAGAAAAAAGGATTGTGTAACACAATAATTGACTTAGGGAACTCCTTGACTCCATCAAACATAATAACATTCATATTACAGGAGTCCCAGAAGAAGAAGAGAGAGAAAAGGGAGCAGAAAATTTATTTGAAGAAATAATAGCTGAAAACTTCCCTAATGTAAAGAATGAAACAGCTATCCAGATCCAGGAGGCACAGAGAACTCTCATCAAAGTCAACAAAATCAGACTCATACCAAGACATATTATAATTAAAATTGCAAAATTTAGTGATAAGAAAAAATTTTAAAAGCCACAAGACAAAAGAAGTCATTAACTTACAAGGGAAAATCCATAAAAATAGCAGGAGATTTTGCAACAGAAACTTTCCAAGCCAGAGGGAGTGGCATGATATATTCAAAGTGCTGAATTGGAAAACTCCGCAATCCTAAATACTCTTCCTAGCAAGGCTATCATTCAGAATAGAAGAAGACATAAAGAATTTCCCAGCAACCTGTACCTCTGAAACAAATAATACATTATATGTTTAAAAAAAAAAAAGAAGAAGAAGAAGATAGTAGGAAGGGAAAAATGAAGGGAGGGAAGTCGGAGGGGGAGATGAACCATGAGAGACTATGGACTCTGAGAAACAAACTGAGGGTTCTAGAAGGGTGGGGGGTGGGGGATCAGTTAGCCTGGTGATGGGTATTAAAAAGGGCACGTATTGAATGGAGCACTGGGTGTTATATGCAAACAATGAATCATGGAACACTACATCAAAAACTAATGATGTAATGTATGGTGATTAACATAACATAATAAAATAAAATTTAAAAAAAATAAAATATGAAAAAAAAAGTTTCCCAGCAAAACAAAACTAAAGGAGTTTATGATTACTAAACCAGCCTTGCAAGAAATATTAAAGGGGACTTTGAATGGAAAGGACAGAACAAAAGGGATAATATAGAGTGGGAAACATAAAAGCAGTGAAAATGAATATTTCTGTAAAAAAACAAAGAACTCACAAAAAAAAAACCCATATTAAATATACTAACATATACCTAAAACACAGGAGGGAGAGGAGCAAAGAATGAGTTCAAACTTAAATGACATCAACTTAATATAGACTGCTATATGCAGAAGAGGTTATAGACAAAACTAATGGTAACCATATATCAAAAACCACTAATAAACATGCAAAGAATAAAGAGAAAAAAATCCAAATATATCACTAGAGAATAAACAAAACAAGAAAGATAAGAAAGGATCAGAGACAATCTTCTGAACCACAAAACAAGTAACAAAATACCCGGGCGCCTGGGTGGCTCAGTTGGTTAAGCGACTGCCTTCGGCTCAGGTTATGATCACGGAGTCCTGGGATCGAGTCCCACATCGGGCTCCCGGCTCAGCAGCCTGCTTCTCCCTCTGACCCTATCCCCTCTCATGCTGTTTCTCTCTCTCTCTCTCTCTCTCAAAAAAAAAAAAAAAAAAAAAAAACAAGTAACAAAATAGCAATAAATACGTATCTATCAATAATTATTTTTCATGTAAATGGACTAAATGCCCCAATCAGAAGACATAAGGTGACAGAATGGATAAAAAACAAGACCCATCTATATGATGCCTACAACAGACTCATTTTATTTTTTTTTAAGATTTTATTTATTTATTTGTCAGAGAGAGAGAGAGCAGAAGCAGGGGGAGTGGCAGGCAGAGAGAGAAGCAGGCTCCCCGTTGAGCAAGAAGCCCAACGTGGGACTCAGTCCCAGAACCCTGGGATCATGACCTGAGCCAAAGGTAGCCACTTAACCGACTGAGCCACCCAGGGGCTTTCCGTGATGACAAATTTACCACAGACTCATTTTAGACCTAAAAATACCACAGATTGAAAGTGAGAGGATGAAGAAATGTCTATCATGCAAATGGATATCAAAAGAAAGCCAAAGTAGGGGCGTCTGGGTGGCTCAGTCACTTAAGTATCTGCCTTTGGCTCAGGTTATGATGGTGGGGTCCTGGGATTGAGCTCTGCATGGGGCTCCCTGCTCAGCAGGTAGTCTGCTTATCCCTCTCCCTCTGCCCCTCCCCCTCTGCTCACACTCTCTCTCTCTTGCTCTCTAATAAATAAAATCTTTACAAAAAAGAAAAGAAAAAAGCCAGAGTAGCAATACTTATTTCAGACAAAACAGACCTTTTTTTTTTTTTTTTTTGGCTGGGTACAGTATACTTTATCAGTGTACATAACAATGTAGGGCTCTCCAAGCCTCTCCCTTTCTTCAAGGAGTGGAAACCACGGAGGTTGGGAGATTCTCAGTGTACTGGGGATGAGTTAGGGCAAATACTTCCCAGCAGCTGAGGGCCTCTCTTCCTCTAGCTCTAACTCGTGGTTGAGGGCTCTTACTCCTTGGAGGCCATGTGGACCATAACGTCCACCACCCAGTTGCTGTAGCCAAATTCACTGTCATACCAGGAAATGAGCTTGACAAAGTGGTCATTGAGAGCAATGCCAGCCCCAGCATCAAAGATAGAAGAGTGGATGTCATTTTTAAAGTCACAGGAGACAACCTGGTCCTCAGCATAGCCCAGGATGTCTTTGAGGGGGCCATCCAATGCCTGTTTTACCACCTTCTTGATGTCATCGTATTTGGCAACTTTCTCCAGGAGGCAGGACAGATCCACAACTGACACATTGGGGGTAGGGACGTGGAAGGCCATGCCAGTGAGCTTACCATTCAGCTCGGGGATGACCTTGTCTACAGCCTTGGTGGCACTGTAGAAGTGGAAATGGTATTCTGGGCAGCCTCTTGGGCACCATGCCACAGCTTCCCAGAGGGGCTGTCCACAGTCTTCTGGGTGGCAGTGATGGCATGGACTGTGATCATGTGTCCCTCCACAATGCCAAAATTGTCATGAATAACCTTGGCCAGAGGGGCCAAGCAGTTGGTGATGCATGAGGCACTGCCCATCACAAATATGGGGGCATCAGCAGAAGGGGCAGAGATGATAATCTTCTTGGCCCCACACTTCAAGTGAGCCCCAGGCTTCATGGTGATGAAGACCCCAGTGGACTCTACAACATACTCAGCACCAGCAACACCCCATTTGATGGTGAGATCTCACTTATGGAAGTTGGAAATGGGCTTTCCATGATGACAAATTTCCTTTCCTGAGCCTTGACTGTGCAATGGAATTAGCCATGGATGGAATCATACTGGAACATGTAGACCATGTAGTTGAGGTCATGATTGTGACAATATCCATTTTGCCAGAGTTAAAAGCAGCCGTAGTGACCAGGCGCCCAATATGGCCAACCCGTTTACTCTGACCTTCACCATCTTGTCTCGAGGACATGGCTGGCACTGCACCAGAAGATGTGGCTGTCTGCTGAGCAGGGAGGAGCAGCGAGCCAAGATAAAATAGACTTTAAAGTAAAGACTAGGGCGCCTGGGTGGCTCAGTTGGTTGAGCGACTGCCTTCGGCTCAGGTCATGATCCTGGAGTCCCGGGATCGAGTCCCGCATCGGGCTCCCTGCTCAGCGGGGAGTCTGCTTCTCCCTCTGACCCTCCTCCCTCTCATGCTCTCTGTCTCTCATTCTCTCTGTCTCAAATAAATAAATAAATAAAAATAAAATCTTTAAAGTAAAGACTATAACAAGAGACAAAGAAGGACACTATATAATAATAAAGGGGACATTCCAATGGGAAGATAGAACAATTGTAAATATTTGTACACCCAACATAGGAGCACCCAAATATAGAAAACAATAACAAACATAAAGGAACTAATCAATAATAATACAATAATAGGGGTGCCTGGGTGGCTCAGTTGGTTAAGCGACTGCCTTTGGCTCAGGTCATGACCCTGGAGTCCTGGGATCGTGTCCCACATCAGGCTCCCAGCTCAGCGGGGAGCCTGCTTCTCCTGCTTCTCCCTCTGACCTTCTCCCCTCTCATGCTGTTTCTTTCTCTCTCGCTAATACATAAATAAAATCTTAAAAAATAATAATAATAATACAATAATAGTACTGACTTTAACAAACCACTTACATCAAAGGACAGATCATCAAAACTGATAATTGGGTGCTCGGGTGGCTCAGTCGGTTGAGCGTCTATCTTCAGCTCAGGTCACAATCCTGGGGTCCTGGGATTAGGCCCCACATAGGGCTCCCTGCTCATCGGGGAGTCTGCGTCTCCCTCCTCCTCTGCTCCCCCCTACTTGTGCTCTCTCATGCACTCTCTATCTCAAATAAATAAATAAAATGTTTAAAAAATAAATTAAAATAAACAGGTAATCAATAAAGAAACAATGGCTTTTAATCACACACTGGACCAGATGGACTTACAGAACATTCCATCCTAAAACAGCAGCATACACATTCTTTTCAAGTGTACATGACACATTCTCCAGAATAGATCATATATTAGGTCACAAAATAAGCCTCAACAAATTCAAGAAGATCAAAGTCATATCATGCAGCTTTTCTGACCACAATGCTATGAAACTAGAAGTCAACCACAACAAAAAATGTGGAAAGACCACAAACACATGGAGGTTAAGTAAACAACAAATGGGTCAACCAGGAAATCAAAAAAGAAATTTAAAAAGGCACATGGAAACAAATAAAAATGAAAACACAACAATGCAAAATGTCTGGGAAGCAGCAAAAACAGTCCTAAGAGGGAAGTTTATAGCAATACATACCTATCTCAAGAAACAAGAAAAATCTCAAATAAACAAGCTAATTTTACATTTACAGGAGCTAGAAGCAGAACAACAAAACCTAAAACCAGCAGAAGAAAGGAAATAATAAAGATTAAAGCAGAATTAAATGATATTGAAACTAAAAAAAAAAAAACAACAACAAATCAATGAAAACCAGGAGCTGGTTCTTTGAAAAACTTCAAAAAAATTGATAAAACTCCAGCCAGATTTATCAAAAAGCAAAGAGACTCCCTGCTTGGCAGGGAGTCTGCTTCTCCCTCTCCCTCTGTGTGCTCTCTCTCTCTCTCTCAAATAAATAAATAAATATTTAGGAAAAAAAGAGAAAGGACTCAAATAAATAAAACCACAAATGAGAGAAGAGAAATGACACCACCACAGAAATACAAAAAATTATAAGAGAATATTAAGAAAAACTGTATGTCGCAATTGCACTACTGGGTATTTACCCCAAAGATACAAAAGTAGGGATCCGAAGGGGTACGTGCACCCTGATGTTTATAGCAGCAATGTCCACAACAGCCAAACTGTGGAAAGAGCCAAGATGTCCATCAACAGATGAATGGATAAAGAAGATGTGGTATATATATACAATGGAATATTACGCCCATCAAAAGGAATGAGATCTTGCCATTTGCAACGACGTGGATGGAACTGGAGGGTATTATGTTGAGTGAAATAAGTCAAACAGAGAAAGACATGTATCATATGACCTCACTGATATGAGGAATTCTTAATTGCAGGAAACAAACTGAGGGTTGCTGGAGTGGGGGGATGGGGTGACTGGGTGATAGACACTGGGGAGGGTATGTGCTCTGGTAAGCGCTGTGAATTGTGCAAGACTGTTGAATCTCAGATCTGTACCTCTGAAACAAATAATGCAATATATGTTAAGGGAAAAAAAAAGAAGAAGAAGAAGGTAGCGGGAGGGGAAGAATGAAGCGGGGGAAATCGGAGGGGTAGACGAACCATGAGAGACGATGGACTCTGAAAAACAAACAGGGTTCTAGAGGGGAGGGGGGTGGGAGGATGGGTTAGCCTGGTGGTGGGTATTGAGGAGGGCACATTCTGCATGGAGCACTGGGTGTTATGCACAAACAATGAATCATGGAACACTTCATCTAAAACTAATGATGTAATGTATGGGGATTAACATAAGAATAAAAAATATATATATATAGAAAAAAAAAAAAAAGAAAAACTGTATGTCAACAAACTGGACAACCTAAAAAAATGGATAAATT
This sequence comes from Neomonachus schauinslandi, assembly GCF_002201575.2. NCBI lineage: Eukaryota > Metazoa > Chordata > Mammalia > Carnivora > Phocidae > Neomonachus > Neomonachus schauinslandi. The sequence goes on from NC_058411.1 coordinate 74,311,091, forward strand.
CCTAGAAACATATAACCTCCCAAAACTGAAACAGGAAGAAATAGAAAATTTGAATAGATTGATATCCAGCAAAGACACTGAATCAGTAAACAAAAAAAAAATCTCAACAAACAAAAGTCCAGGACCAGGTGGCTTCATAGGTGAATTCTACCAAACATTTAAAGAAGAGTTAATACCTATTCTTCTCAAAATATTCCAAAAAAACAGAAAGAAAGGACAACTTCCAAAGTCATTCTATGAGGCCAGCTTACTCTCATACCAAAACCAGATAAAGACACCACTAAAAAAAAAAGAGAACTGCAGGCCAATACTTCTGATGAAATAGATACAAAAATCCTCAACAAGATACTAGCAAACTAAATCCAACAATACATTTTAAAAAATCATTCACCATAATGAAGTGGGATTTATTCCTGTGTTTCAGGGGTGGTTCAATATTCGCAAATCAATCAACATGATACATCACATCAATAAGAGAAAGGACAAGAACCATATGATCATTTCAATGGATGCAGAAAAAGTATTTGACAAAGTACACCATCCATTCATGATAAAAAACCCTCAACAAAGTAGGTTTAGAAGGAACATACCTCAACATAATAAGGCCATATATGAAAAACCCACAACTAACATCATCCTTAATGGGAAAAACTAAGAGCTTTTCCCCTAAGGTCAAGAACAAAACCAGGACATCCACTCACCACTTTTATTCAACATAGTACTGAAAGTCCTAGCCACAGCAATCAGACAATAAGAAGTAATAAAAGGCATCAAATTAGTAAGGAAGAAGTAAAATTTTCATTATTTGCAGATGACATGGTACTATATAGAAAACCTGAAAGATTCCACCAAAAAAGCTGCTATAACTGATAAATGAATTCACTAATGTCATAGGATATAAAATCGACATACAAAAATCTGTTGCATTTTCATATACCAATAATGATGCAGCAGAAAGAGAAATTAAGAAAACAATCCCATCGGACCAAAAATAAGATACCTAGGAATAATCCTAACCAAAGAGGTGAAAGACCTTACTCAGAATATAAAATACTGATAAGGATATTTAAGACAACATAAAGAAATGGAAAGACATTCCATGCTCATAGATTAGAAGAACAAATATTGTTAAAATGTCTATACTACCCAAATCAATCTACGCATTTAATATAATCCCAATCAAAATACCACCAGCATTTTTCACAGATCTAGAACAATCCTAAAATTTGTATGAAACCACACACAAAGACTCCGAATAGCCAAAGCAATCTTGAAAAAGAAAAGCAAAGATGAAGGCATCACTATTCTGGACTTCAAGTTATATTACAAAGCTGCAGTCATCTGGGGCGCCTGGATGGCTCAGTCGTTAAGCATCTGCCTTTGGTTCAGGTCATGGTCCCAGGGTCCTGGGATCCAGCCCCGCATCGGGCTCCCTGCTCAGCGGGAAGCCTCCTTCTCCCTCTCCCACTCCCCCTGCTTGTGTTCCCTCTCTCACTGTGTCTCTCTCTGTCAAATAAATAAATAAAATCTTTAAAAAAAAAAAAGCTGCAGTCATCAAAACAGTATGGTACTGGCACAAAAATAGACATGTAGATCAATAGAACAGAACAGAAAACCCAGAAATGAACCCACAACTTTATGGTCAATTAATCTTCAGCAAAGTAGGAAAGAATATCCTATGAGAAAGTCTCTTCTACAAATGGGTTTGGAGAAAAACCTGACAGCTATATGCTAATGAATGAAACTGGACCACTTTCTTACATCACACACAAAATAAATTCAAAATGGATGAAATATCTAAATGTGAGACCAGAAACCATAAAAATCCTAGAAGAGAACACGGGCAGTAACTTCTTTGACATCAGCCATAGCAACTTCTTTCTAGATATGTCTCCTGAGACAAGAGAAACAAAAGCAAAATTAAACTATTGGGATGTCCTCAAGATAAAAAGCTTCTGCACAGTGAAGGAAACAATCAAGAAATCTAAAGGCAACCAACAGAATGGGAGAAGATACCTGCAAATGATACATCTGACAAAGCGTTAGTATCTAAAATCTATAAAGAACTTATCAAACAACACTCAAAAATCAAATAATCCAGTTAAAAAATGTGAAGATATTAACAGACATTTGTCCAAAGAAGACATACAGATGGCCAACAGACACAGGAAAAGACGTTTAGTATCACTAAATTTTAGGGAAGTGCAAATCAAAACCACAATGAGTTACCACCTCACACTGTTAGAATGGCTATTATCAAAAGGACAAGAAGCAAGTGTTGGAGAGAATGTGGAGAAAAAGGAACACTTCTGCCCTGTTGGTGGGAATGTAAATTAGTATAGCCACTCTGGAAAAGGGTAGAGATTCCTCAGAAAATTAAGAATAGATCTACCATATGATCCGGCGATACTACTTCTGTATATTTATTCAAAGAATACAAAAAAATTAATTTGAAAAGATATATGTACTACTATGTTTACTGCAGCACTATTTACAACAGACAACATATGGAAGCAACCTAAGTATCCATCAATAGGTAAATGGATAAAGAGGATGTGGTATATATAAACAATAGAAAACTACTCAGCCACAAAGAAAAATGAAATCTTGTCATTTGCAACAACATAAATGGACTTCAAGGCTATTATGCTAAGTGAAATAAGTCAGACAGAGACCAATAGTGCATGATTTTACTGATATGTGGAATCTAAAAAAAAAAAAAAGCCTAAAACAAACAAAATAATACAAAACCAAAATCACAGATACAGAGGACAGATTGGTAGTCACCAAAGGGGAAGTATGTTGGGGGATGGGTGAAATGGGTGAAGTAGGTCAATTGCACAGTGATGAACAGTAACTAGACTTTTGGTGGTAATCATTTTGCCATGTATACAGATGTCAAATTATAACGTTTACACCTGAAACATATATAATGTTATATACAAATTTCACTTCAATAAAAAAAGGGAACTGGAAAACCTCTAAAATGCTGATAAAATTTTTTTAAAAAAACAAACTACCAAGAGACAATGAAAGAGAGGAAACTATTATAAGTCATAGATACTTCATAATAAGAGAATATTATGAACAACTTCTTCCAATAAATTTGATAATACAGATTAATATACAAATTTCTTTGAAGACACAAGCTACCAAAAATTGAATTTATAGTTGAAAGCCTTTACACAGAGAAAACTGCAAGCCAAAATGACTCCTATGGTGAATTTTACCAAACATTTATAAAAGAAACAATACCAATTCTACAGAACTCTTGTAATAAATTTAATACAAGGAAATAGATTCTATAAGGCCAGCATTATCCTGATACTAAGCCAGAAAAAGCATTGTTTCAAAATCCAACATCCATTCCTGATTTTAAAAACTTTCAGCAAGCTAAATAGAAAGGAATTTCCTCAGTCTGATAAAAAGCTTCTACTAAAAACCTACAGCTAGCATCATACCTAATGGTGAAAAACTGAAAGCTTTTCTCATAAGAATAAAAACAAGTCAAAGATGTCCACCCGAACCACTTGTATTCAGCACTACACTGTTTGATCTAGCAAGTACAATAAGGCAACAAAAACGATCCATACTAGAATATGAGAAGAAAAACATCTTTATGCCCTGAAAACATGATCATCTATGAAGAAAATCCTACTTACTCTATAAAAAACAAGTAGAAAGATTTTGCAAGTTTTCAAAATACAATGCCAATAAACAAAACATCTATTTCTATACATTAGCAATAAACGATTGTAAATTAAACAAAAAATACCATTTAGAATAGCACCAAAAATTAAAATAGCTAGGAATAAATCTCAAGAAAGATATGTAAGACCTGTTCACCAGAAACTATATAACACTGCTGAAAGAAATTAAATGGGGTCTACATAGGTAGAAATATATCTTCCTGTTCTCATGGCTCACTTTTCACAAGGAATAAATACATTCATCAAGTAAGAATTATGTTACAGCTGTGACCACACTCAAATCAATATTTGATGTCTCAAGTTTTCTGAATCCAAAATATCAAAGGGTACACCATGATTAGTGAGAAGGCCTTATATTACCTATGAGATCTTCCTGTAAATCACTAGCTGTCTGCATACTCTCTTCATTGCTGCCTTCATGTCTTTATTCCTGAATGTGTAGATGAGAGGATTCAGAAAAGGAGTGAGAACTGCATCAAAAATAGCAAGAAATGTGTCCATGTGCGAATTGGGATGTGGCCATGTATAGACAAACATGGTTGGACCAAAGAACAAAAGGACCACAGTGATGTGAGCTGACAGCGTGGAAAGAGCTTTGGATGAACTACCTGAGGAATGTTTCCAAACAGTAAACAGGATGAAGATGTAGGAGATGAGGAGTGTGAAGAAAGAACCAACACAGATAAACCCACTATTGACAGTCACCATGAACTGCAATCTGTAGGTATCTGTACAGGCTAGTCTAAGGAGACGAGGAAGGTCACAGTAAAAGCTGTCCAATACATTAGGACCACAGAAGGGTAAATTAACAATAAATGCTAGTTGGAACAGTGAGTGAATTATGCCAAGGGCCCAAGCAGCAGCCAGAAACAAAACGCACATTCGCGGGCTCATGATGGTCAAGTAGTGGAGAGGCTTACAAATGGCAACATATCTGTCAAAGGCCATGGCAATAAGCAGCACCATCTCCACGCCACCAATGACGTGGATGAAGAAGATCTGGGCAATGCAGCCTCCAAAGGAGATAACTTTGTGCTTTCTGAAAAGATCATAAATCATCTTGGGTGAGGTGGCAGAGCAGGCCCCCAAGTCAATGAAAGAGAGACTGGCCAGTAGGAAGTACATGGGGGAATGTAAGTGAGGATCGATGGTTACAGAAAACACAATGAGGATGTTTCCAGTCATGCTTGCCACATAGAGCACAGAGGAGACCACCAGGAGGAGAAGCTGGACCTCCCATGAATGAGTGAGTCCCAGAAACACGAACTCAGACACAACCGAGTGATTCCTTCCATCCATGGATCCAGCCAACTGGGCTACCACTGAAATGATGAGAACAATGTGAGAAAGAAATTATGATTCTCAGGAATGATAGTGGTATTAATTATTTATGTTGCTTTCCAAATGAGAACTACCTGGTAATCCAATTCTTCAGACTTCATAAGTAATGATGATAATGATGACAATGATGATGACATAAGCACAACTCAGGAGATCATATTATAATTGGAACTATCAGGAAAATCTCTCATTGCCTAAAATTAATAGGAGAATTTGGCAAGAAGAAAAGCTTCACAGGTGCCTGTAACAATAAACAAAATATACAAGCAAGAAGGTATATTTGCTCACAAAAGAAAAAGAGACAGTAGGTGAAAATAAAATTTAATTACCCACAAAGGGAAATTATAGTTACACAAATTATATCTGACCCTACTTTCCCATATCAACATATTTCATCCCCCTTTTATGATCATTTTCCATTTCTTCTCTCTGTACAATTTACACTCAGAGAGTAGGATTGTGGGGAAACTGATTAATCAATGGATCACCATTTAGGAGTGAAAGTTTTCTGAAACATGAGATAGGAATGAATTAAGGAGAAACACACTGTAGAACAGGATGAAGATTGAGATTAGGGACAATGAAACTGGGGAATAAGAAAACACCAAAACCAGTCAAGAGTAGTAAAAGGGGAGAAATGGGCTTTATCGAAGATAGAATTTCACTCTTTTTCATCACATCAGGTTCACTGCTTTTCTGAATCTTCCCATTTTTTTATTGTGGTAAAAACCATATAGCATGAAAATCTACGATATAAACCCTGCAGAAGTGTACAGTTCAGTATTATTAAGTATATTCATCTGTGGTAGAAAAGATCCCTAGAATTTCTTCCTCTTGTAAATCTGAAAGTCAATACCCATTAAACAACAACTCCCTTTCCCCCTCCCCTTAGCCCCCGGTAACCACCATCCTACTTTCTGTTTTTTTGAATTTGACTACTTTAGGAACCTCACAGAAGAGGAATCACATAGTATTTATTTTTGATTGTCTTATTCCACTTAGCATAATTTCCTCAGATTTATCAACCACACCTTCCCATTTTTTAAAGTACTATCAAAATCATACAGAGATCTCTACTGGCCTCTCTACTCAATAAAATTCCCCCTGGAACCTACACCTGGCCCTGCAAGACTTCTATCCAGACTTAAGATATGTACAAACATATCTCTATAGTTTGCTGTCTCAAAAGTCAAATAAATGTTCTCAATTATTTTTAATAAGCTTTCCCTGAGAGTTCCAGTACATAATGGTCAGGGTTTGTTTTTGTTTTTGTTTCTGTTTTTCTAACTTCTGTAAGTCACAAACTCAATAAACCCACTGGAAACACATAAATTGCACACATAATATCTACAATATAAGGTAGTATACAATATATGCCATACAAACAGTAGAGAAAATTATTTGCTGAATGTGTGAGGAAAAAAAAAGAAATTCAAAGGAAGGACAGTATTATCCAGTAAGGTCAAGGATTTCAGGAAGAGGATGGAATGTAATGTGTCCCTTTTTTTTAAGATTTTATTATTTATCTGAGAGAGAGAGAGCAAGGGGGAGGGAGAGGGACAAGCAGACTCGTCACTGAGTGCAAGCCTGACACAGGCCTCAATCCCACGAACCCAAGATCACAATCTGAGCCAAAATCAAAAGTCCAACCTTTAACCGCCTCAGCCACTCAGGTGCCCCCATGATGTGTCCTTTTAAATATGAGTGGGAAACACCTTAATCTGCAAACTGTAGTCTTTTGCTATTAACCATAATGCCTCAAAAGTTTTATTTTATTGTCTGAAGTTCCTAAGTGTAAAAGTCAGTAAATATTTCCAGAATGAAACATTGGTTAATAATCACTCCACACTCAGGAACCAGTGACTCTGACACTGTTTTTCCACCATCTTTGAAATAGATTGCACACATGGAAAAGAACTTTTCTTATCTATCAAAACTGACAATAACCATAACTAATAGTCTCTATTCAGAGCACCCCAACCTCTACAACATATACCTTGCTTGGGGATGGAGGAAACTTTTCTCCGCAAACCTACACCTAACACTCAATTTCATGAAGCTTGGCGATAATCTGAGAGGTAGAACGAAATAGGGAAGAGAGGAAATAGAAGACAATACGAAAAGAGAGAAAGACACAAGGAAAGCAGAAATTAGAAAAGATACATACTGCAGTACCTGGGTGGCTCAGTCGGTTAAGCATCTGACTCTTGATCTCAGCTCATGTCTTGATCTCAGGATCATGAGTTCAAGCCCCATGTTGGGCCCCACACTGGGTGTGGAGGCTACTTAAAAAAATAATAATAATAATACACACACACACACACACACACACTGATAATGAAAGGAAGACAAAAAAGAAACCATAGAGGGACAGAGGGGGGAAGTTCAGAAGAGTTCAGATAAAATTAAACAGGAAGATCCAATTCCCACCTCTGAACAAGTGATTCAATTTGAAAAGGCAAACTCCTTCAGTACCTGCCCAACAGGCTCACAATTTCCTGTGACTATCACATATGATAATGAATGGAAAGACTGCTTTTTATAATGCAACGGAAATGGAAATTACCCAGAAGTTAAAACTGCTACTCTAACTTGAGAAGGCCACAATAGAGCTGTGAATAGCTTGGGCTTTGAAGTCTATGAAGGCTGTTTTAAATCCAGACTCCACTACAACTTGCTATATGAGCATGGGAAAGTTATTTAACTTCTCCAAGCCTCAGTTTCCTCATCTGTAAAAGTAGGTCACAACACCTCTCTTGCAGTGCATGATGGGAACTAGGTGATATGATGATATATGTAACATGTACCTAATGCAGTACCTACCATATTGTAAGGGCACAATAAGTGGTACCTAATAAGTAGTAAGGACCAGTTAGCTACATGTCCCAGTTCTGAGTTCCAAGTATTAAAATTTTTTTAATTTTCAATACATTATTGTGAGATAATTAAGAACTGGTTTCAGTTTAGGTTTTCATGTCTAAGCTGCTGTCCAATAGCTTGAAAGGCTTCATTAGGGATATTTTCTATAGAATAATTTGCTCCTAAGTGGAGACACTGCTCAGGGCTTGATTTGTGAGAAGTTTGTGTCCTGACAATAAGAAGGGCTGTGCCATTTCCACAACCTCCCTACAGCCAAAGTCATGGCAAAATTCTCACAAAAACTATTCTGAAGCCTTTCTTGACCACCTTAAATCATACTGGTCATTTGCACCTGCATGGGGGTGAGGTGCTTCATGGAATTTCCAAAGGTGTGCTCATTCAGATAAAAATTTGCATAAACTTACCTAAAAAGAGGCAAACCCACAAAGACCTGCCTTTCAGGAAATAACTTGCTCCCTAACTCCCATTTTTTTTTCAAGATCCATTTAGCATCTTTAGTTATAACTGTTGCTAACTGTGTACAAATGGAAAACACAAAGAGTATTTATGCATGTCAAAAAATCAGTTATGGATGCAGATGGCAACTCAGACCAATGTAGTCCTAGTTCTGTTTATTCCTATTCTACTGTGCCTTCTTATTTAATTATTTTACTAATTAAAATGTACTTACTTAGTATCTATATCTTAGTATCTGTTAGTTGCTTGGTAAGACAATGCCTCTCTCACATCTTAAGTCAGTATCAACAAGCATAGTGAGATGAATGCCACAGACTCAGCAATACCTGAGTAAAGTGGAAGGAGAAAGCCACAGCTGTGGTGATCAGAAAGACAAAATGGAAAATGCAGCATTGAGCAGAACTTTTATAAGTAATAATATTATAATACATAAAGAGAGTCTGAAGAATCATTTCAAGCAGATAGCACAATATAGAAATGACAGTTAAGTTCAAGGTATTCAGATAATGGTGAAGAGTGCAGGTTGCCCAGAGAATGGGAAATGTTTAAGAGAACAGTAGAAAATAAGATGAAAAAGAAAGTTGAGACTACTTTTATTTTTTTTATTATTATGTTATGTTAATCACCATACATTACATCATTAGTTTTTGATGTAGTGTTCCATGATTCACTGTTTGCGCATAACACCCAGTGCTCCATGCAGAACGTGCCCTCTTTAATACCCATCACCAGGCTAACCCATCCCCCCACTCCCTCCCCTGTAGAACCCTCAGTTTGTTTTTCAGAGTCCATAGTCTCTCATGGTTCATCTCCCCCTCCGATTTCCCCCCCTTCATTCTTCCCCTCCTGCTATCTTCTTTTTTTTTTTTTAAACATAAAATGTATTATTTGTTTCAGAGGTACAGGTCTGTGATTCAACAGTCTTACACAATTCACAGCGTTCACCGTAGCACATACCCTCCCCAATGTCTATCACCCAGCCACCCCATCCCTCCCACCCCCCACCACTCCAGCAACCCTCAGTTTGTTTCCTGAGATTAAGAATTCCTCATATCAGTGAGGTCGTATGATACACGTCTTTCTCTGATTGACTTATTTCGCTCAGCATAATACTTTTATTTTACCTCAGGCTCTAACTTCAGATGATGGAGTACTGCGTACTGTTAATAAATAAAGGGGAATAAAGACTTAGAGTAAGGAATTAATGGATGAGACCAGTGCTGGAGGAAGATGATTCATATGCCAGTGTGACAGATAGGCTGGAAGGAAAGGCCAAACAAGAAAAGAAGCCCAATTAAGAGACTGCTATAATAGAGTGGATCCGACTTGAGAAAATCTTCATCATATCACCAAAACCATCTCCACCCTTAGAATGGAGAAACCTTTGTTCTCTGATTTTCTTACCATTCTTATCCCCCTCACCTACCTGTTTTGCCAAGGGAACTAAGAGATCAGCATCACTAAAGATTCAGATTTGGTCCCCCAAACAGATCCTATTCAGGATCATTACAAACATACACAAATAGCTTTATAAAACAATGTCACAGTAAGAGTGAAAGCTAATTACAGCCCCAGAGGGCAGTGACCAAGTGATGCTGCAGAGATCTGGGATTGCCAGACTGAGATCACTTGACCTGGGGAATTATCACCTATGATCATTTTGGTTTTCCCAGTGTAGCTAAGCAGAGAGGCTATTAATGAGAAGAAATAAGAGTTTGTACTTTTCTGACAAAGAGACTCTTTGCCATAATCTAGAACTATCTGGAATCTTTATTTTACTGTGACAGAAAATGCATTCCACAGAAAAATATAAAGTGGACTTTTGCATTTTTAATCATTTTATGATCATTTCAATAATACATATTCCATCTCAGGAATGTGAAAATACAGAAAAGTATTTTTAAAACCTTGAGGACAGAATATTTTGAGTTTTTTAAAAATATATTTCAAATGTGAAAATAAAGTGATTTTGGAAATCAAGCCTTTTGCATATTATTTTATTGAATCCTTAGAATAGCATAGCAGAGTAAGCACTACTATTACATGCATGGCTTCAATTTGTGTATTAAACTAGATTATATAGCTAATAAAGCTTAGTTTCATCTTTGAAACCAAAACTACAAAATTCCTTCTTCGATGAATCATGGAACACTACAAAAACTAATGATGCACTGTATGGTGACTAATAGAATATAACATAATAAAAATAAAAATAAAAAATAAACATTGCCAACAAAAAAAAAATTTTTTTTTAATTTAAAAAAATTCCTTCTTGCTTTTCTTCTCTTGAACATATTTTTGACACAAATTGTGTCAAAGCACAGAATAAAGGTACAATATTACCCATGTATTTTATAAGGCAAAATCAAAGTATCAGGTAAGAACAATGCCACAACAAAAAAAATTAGCAGCCACATCACTTTTGAAAATACAGAATTCTAGTTGAAGAGAGCAGAAAAAGAAGTATGTCCTCTACTTTTCCTTCTATACCAAAGTGACAAGGCTCTCACCAAACCTCATTCATTATAACCCTTCTTTCTTGTGCACTCACGTACCACTCCAGCTTTCCCACCTCTCTCTCTTCTATATTATCTGTGCTTCCTTCTCTATTGTGTTGTTCTCCTCAGCTTTCACCATGTGTTATATCTTCCTTCTTACTAAAATCTCTTGATCCAACTTTCCTTTCTGGCTATTGCTCCATTTCTCTAAAGACCTTTGCAGGAAAATTCCTCAAAAGAGTTGCCTCTGCTCTCTTGGTCCAATTCTCTCCTGTGTTTTCTTTCAAATTCACTCCAATCAAAATTTGCCCCAGAACCTCCACTAAAACTGGTCTTTCAGTTCTCCCATGACCTCCATACCAAAATCTAATGATCAAGTCTTAGTCCTCATCTTTTAACCATTTTCTACTCCAATCTTCATGTACATTTTGTTCACTTGGCTTCTCAGGTACCATACAATCCTGGTTTTCCTACTATATCACTGGTGGTTCTTTCTTAGTCTCCATTAATTGTTATTCACTCTCTGACCTCTTGATTTTTAAGAATACCAGGGCTCATGTCTTTTCTATCTATATTCATACTCCAGGTTTTCTCATCTAGTACCATGCCTTTAAATAACATCTGTGTATCAGCTCATATCCTCAATGGGGGAAAACTGAGAGCTTTTCCTCTATAGTCAGGAACGAGACAGGGATGTCCACTCTCTCCATTACTATTTAACAAAATACTGGAAGTCTTAGCCTCAGCAATCAGACAAGAAAAAGAAATACAAGGCACCCGGGGCGCCTGGGTGGCTCAGTCGTTAAGTGTCTGCCTTCGGCTCAGGTCATGATCCCAGAGTCCTGGGATCGAGCCCTGCAAACGGCTCCCTACTCAGCAAGAAGCCTGCTTCTCCCACTTCCCCTGCTTGTGTTCCCTCTCTTGCTGTGTCTCTCTCTGTCAAATAAATAAATAAAATCTTAAAAAAAAATTTTTTTTTTTAAATACAAGGCACCAAATAGGCAAGGAAGAAATCAAACTTTCACTATTTGCAAATGGCATGATACTCTGTGTAGAAAACCCAAAAGACTCCACCAAAATATTGTTAGAACTAATACATGAATTTACCAAAGTTGCAGGACATAAAATCAATGTGCAGAAATCAGTTGCATTTCTATACACCAATATCAAAGCAGCAGAAAAAGAGATCGAGGAATTGATCCCACTTACAATTACACCAAAAACAGTAGGATACCTAGGAATAAACTGAAACAAAGAGGTAAAAGATCTGTACCCTGAAAACTATAGAACACTTATGAAAGAAATTGAAGAGGACCCAAAGAAACGGAAAAATACTCCATGCTCATTGATTGAAGAACAAATATTGTTAAAATGTCTATACTACCCAAAGCAATCTACACATTTAATGCAATCCCTATGAAAATACCACCAGCATTTTCCACAGAGCTAAAACAAACAACCCTAAAATTTGTACAGAACCACACACAAAGACCCCAAATAGCCAAACTGATCCTGAAAAAGAAAAGCAAAGCTGGAGGCATCACAATTCCAGACTTCAAGCTGTAAAAGCTTGATTATATTAGAAAGATGACTACAAAGCAGTCATCAACACAGTATGGTCCTGACACAAAGTCAGACACAGAGATCAATGGAGCAGAATAGAAAACACAGAAATGGACCCACAACTCTACAGTCAGTTAATCTTTGACAAAGCAGAAAAGAATATTCAATAGAAAAAAGTCCCTTCAACAAATGGTGTTGGGAAAACTGGACAGTAACAAGCAGAAAAATGAAACTGGACCACTTTCTTATACCACACACAAAAATAAATTCAAAATGAATGAAAGGACCTAAATGTGAGACAGGAATCCATCAAAATCCTAGAGGAGAACACAGGCAGCAACTTCTTTGACCTCAGCCACAGCAATTTCTTACTAGACATGTCACCACAAGCAAGGGAAACAAAAGCAAAAATGAACTATTGGGACTTCATCAAGATAAGTTTCTGCACAGCGACGGAAACAATCAAGAAAACTAAAAGGCAACCTACAGGATGGGAGAAGATATTTGCAAATGACATATCTGATATCCTAAATCTATCAATAACTTATCAGACTAAACACCCAAAAATCAAATTATCCAGTTATGAAATGGGCAGAAGAAATGAATAGACATTTTTCCAAAGAAGACATACAGATGGCTAATAGGCACATGAAGAAATGCTCAACATCCCTCATCAACAGGGAAATACAAATCAAAACCATGATGAGACAGTGGTTTATTTATTTATTTACCTCATACCTGTCAGAATGTCTAAAATTAACAACTCAGAAAACAACAGGTATCGGCAAGGATGCAGAGAAAGGGGAACCCTTTGGCACTATTGGTGGGAATACAAACTAGTGCAACCACTCAGGAAAACAGTATAGAGGTTTTCCTCAAAAAGTTAAAAATAGAGCTACCCTATAATCCAGCAATTGCACTATGAGGAATTTACCCAAAGGATACAAAAATACAGAATCGAAAGGGTACATGCATCCCGATATAGCAGCATTATCAACAATAACCAAACTATGGAGAGAGCCCAAATGTCCATCGACTGATGAATAGATAAAGAAGAAGTGACACAGGGGTGGCTAGGTGACTTAGTCAGTTAAGGGTCTTTCTTCAGCTCAGGTCATGATCCTGGGGTCCTAGGATTAAGCCCCCTCCCTGTCTGGCTCCCTGCTCAGTGGGGAGACAGTCTGCTTCTCCTTCTGTCCCTCCTCGTGCTCTCTCTCACTCTCTTTCTCTCACTCTGTCAAATAAATAAATAAAATCTTAAGAAAAAAGAAGTGAGATACACACACACACACACACACACACACACAGTGGAATATTACTCAGCCATCAAAAACAATGAAATCTTGTCATTTGCAACAATGTGGACGGAGCTAGAGTGTATTATGCTAAGTGAAATCAATCTGAGAAGGACAAATGCCATATGATTTCATTTATGTAGAAGTTAAGAAAAAAAAAAACAGAGGAATATATGGGAAAGAAAACTGAAAAGAAAGGGAAGCAAACCATAAGAGACTCTTAACGATAGAGAACAAACTGAGGGTTGACGGGAGGGAGGTGGGTAGGGGACGGCTAAAGGGGTGATGGGTATTAAAGAGGGCACTTGTTATAATGAGCACTGGGTGTTATATGTAAGTGATGAACCATTAAATTTAAATAATTAAAAATAAAGCAACCAGGTTAATCATAAAAATACATAAATAAATAAATAACATCTGTGTATCAATCTCTTGCTCATATTTCTACCCTGTATATCAGACTTGCTTATCCAGATATCTACTTTACATTTCCACTTGGATATCCAAAAAGCATCTTAGATGTAACATGCACACAGTTGAGCTCCTGCTTAAACCTACTCCTTCATCTTAAGTGATGACAAATCCATCTTTCCAGCTGCTTATGTCAAAAAACTTGGGAGTAATTTCTCTAAAATTCAATATCCATCAGCTGGTAAATTGTGTCAGCTAAACAAAATCTCATATCTTACCATTTGCACTGCTACCCAAGCTACAATTTCCCTCTTCCCTTAATCAGCAACACAGTACTAACTTACCACTGCTTAGACCATTGCACCACTTTTCCTAGATTATTGTTAGCAGGACAACAGGACATAATATTAATATTTATTCCTTTTTTTTCCAATTTATTGAAAAAATTCAATTTAATTTTCAAGGCAGGGCTTGAACTCACAACCCTGAGATCAAGACTTGAGCTGAGATCAAGAGTTGGATCCTCAGTGGACTGAGCCACCTGGGTGCCCCAAAGTTAATTTTAAATGTAAAAGATATCATGTCACCTCTCTGCTCAGAATCCTCCAATGATCCCCCTTTCTCATCTGTTACAATGGTTTACAGAATCCTATATGATTTGGCCTCACTTTAACTCCATGAATATTCTCCTACTATTCTCTCTCTTTTATATTGACAAAGTCACACTGGCCTTCTTGCTATTTCTTGAATACAACCAAGCACTTTAGGCTTTTGTACTGACTATCCTCTCTGCCTGGGATGTCCTTCTCCCTGATATTTACATTGATAATTCACTCACCTATATCAAACCTTTGCTCAAGGACACCTTCCCAACGATGCCTATACCCTGACTACCCTACTCAGCAGTGCAACCCACTCCTCACAACTCTAGAGTTTCAGATTCACCTTAACCTTCTCTATTATATCGGTAGTGCACTTATTTCTTTTTAACTTACCATAGAACTTACTTGTTTATTTCGCTTATTATTTATTGCCTGGATAGCTCCACATGGTAGGAATTTTATATACATATAAAAAATATATATACATATTATATATATAATATATATTAAATATATATATTTTTAACTGAGATATCCCAAAAGCCTACAATAATACCTGACACTCAGTAGGCACTTGGTATTTGCTGCATAAATGAAAAATTGAAAAGGGGAGATGGAGGGAAAAGGAGAGGGAGAGAATGAGAATCGCTCCTGGGTTTCTTGTTTTCATAACTGAATAGAGAATAGTGGAAGAAGACACAGTTTTCAGTGATGATAATAAATACTATTTTGCATTTATTCAGTCAAAGGACATATGAAAGGTGCTAAAAGATATATTACACATGAATCTGATCTCAGAAGAGATAAGGACTATGTTTTACATAATAGTGTAGTATAAAATGGTTACAGATCAGAAGGGAAATGATTATTCACTAAATAGTGCCAAGAAAATTAACAAGCAAAGATCCTCTCCTATTATTTCCACTAAAAATAATTTTCAGGTGGATAAAGTATTTTAGAAATACATACTCATGGATATGCTTTAGGTATTAGAATGGAAAAGGACTAAGAATAAAATTTAGTCACAATAAAGAATAAAAATATAAAGTCACAATTTGAAAGCTCCATGAAGTTGGAGTGACAAAATCACTACTTTCATGTTGCAGAACATGATAGGTTAAAACAACAAACTGAGGGAAATATTTTGAACACAGATATGATAATAAAGGAGTTAGTGTCATCAACATATATGTGAGACTGGTAAATCAATATGACAAAAGTAATATTCTATCTATGGGGATGGGGAGGAAGAACACGTCAGAAAGGTTCTAATTCAAATAAGAAAAAACATGGGACAATTTTTTGCCCGCCCTCAATCACTTTTCCCCATCTCCTCCATTTGGGAAATGCTCCTCCTCAAATTCATGTAGTTCTTTGGAGGCTCTCAACCAGATTACATTGGTCCCTGCCCACTTGGGTGGGCATGTGATCCAGACCTAGCCCATGGGAGACCTGTCATAGAGTTAAAACAATGCCATGTAGGATCCTTTTGCTGGGTTTTAATATGGAGCTGAGAAAGAAAACCCTTCCCTTTTATATGAGGTTGCTCTGCTGGAATGATTTAAACTTGGGAATTATTTGCAGCCTCTCCCCTCTCCCCACACCATACATAAAGAAATCTGTGTATTTCCATCTCTTTGTGTCTTCCTTAATTACTTTCATAAGTGTTCTGTAGTTTCTAGAACACAGATCCTTTACCTCTTTGGTTAGGTTTATGCCTAAGCATCTTACGGTTTTTGGTGCAACTGTAAATGGGATCAATTCCTTAATTTCTCTTTCTTCAGTCACATTGTTAGTGTATAGAAATGCAACTGACTTCTGTGCATTGATTTTGCATCCTGTCACATTGCTGAATTAATGTATGAGTTCCAGCAATTTTGGGGTGGAGTCATTTGGGTTTTCCACATAAAATATCATGTCAACTGCAGAGTGAGAGTCTGACTTCTTCTTTGCCAATTTGAATGCCTTTTATTTCTTTTTGTTGTCTGATTGCTGAGGCTAGGACTTCTAGTACTGTGTTGAACAATAGTGGTGAGAGTTGGCCTGACCTTAAGGGAAAAGCTCTCAGTTTTTCCCCATTGAGAATGGTATTCACTGTGGGCTTTTTGTAGATGGCTTTTATGATATTGAGGTATGTTCCCTCTATCCCTACCACTTATGGATTGGAAGAATAAACATTTTTAAAATGTCTATGCTGCCCAGAACAATCTACACTTTTGATGCAATCCCTATCAAAATACAATCGACATTTTTCACAGAGCTAGAACAAACAATCCTAAAGTTTATATGGAACTAGAAAAGACCCCGAATAGCCAGGGGAACGTTGAAAAAGAAAACCAAAACTGGGGCATCCCAATGCCTGACTTCAAGCTATATTACAAAGCTGTGATCATCAAGACAGCATGGTACTGGCACAAAAACAGACACATAGATCAATGGAACAGAATAGAAGGCCCAGAAATGGACCTTCAACTCTACAGTCAACTAATCTTCAACAAAGCGGGAAAGAATGTCCAATGGAAAAAAGTCTCTTCAATAAATGGTGCTGGGAAAACTGGACAGCCACATGCAAAAGAATGAAACTGGACAATTCTCTTATACCATACACAAAGATAAACTCAAGATGGATGAAAGACCTCAATGTGAGACAGGAATCCATCAAAATCCTAGAGGAGAACACAGGCAGTAACCTCTTCAACCTCAGCCACAGCAACTTCTTACAAGACAAGGGAAACAAAAGCAAAAATGAACTATTGGGACTTCAGCAAAATAAAAAGCTTCTGCACGGCAAAAGAAACAGTCAACAAAACTAAAAGGCAACCTACAGAATGGGAGAAGATATTTGCAAATGACATAACAGATAAAGGGCTGGTATCCAAAATCTATAAAGAACTTATCCAACTCAACACCCCAAAAAACAAATAATCCAGTCAAGAAATGGGCAGAAGGCATGAACAGACACTTCTCCAAAGAAGACATACAAATGGCCAACAGACACGAGAAAATGCTCCACATCACTTGCCATCAGGGAAATTCAAATCAAAACCACAATGAGATACCACCTTACACCAGTTAGAATGGTTAAAATTAACAAGACAGGGAACAACAAATGTTGGCATAGATGTGGAGAAAGGGGAACCCTCTTACACTGTTGCTGGGAATGCAAGCTGGCACAGCCACTCTGGAGAACATTATGGGGAGGTTCCTCAAGAAGTTAAAAATAGGGCTACCCTAAGACCGAGCAATTGCACTACTGGGTATTTACCCCAAAGATACAGATGTAGTGAAAAGAAGGGGCACCTACACCCCAAAGTTCATAGCAGCAATGTCCACAATAGCCAAATTGTAGAAGGAGCCGAGATGCCCTTCAACAGATGAATGGATAAAGAAGATGTGGTACACAATGAATCATGGAACACTACATCAAAAACTAACGATGTTATGTATGGTGATTAACATAACAATAAAAAATTTTTAAAAAAAAGATGTGGTACATATATACAATGTAATATTACTCAGCCATCAGAAACGATGAATACCCACCATTTGCATCGACATGGATGGAACTGGAGGATATTATGCTAAGTGAAATAAGTCAAGCAGAGAAAGACAATTATCATATGGTTTCACTCATATGTGGAATATAAGGAATAGTGCAGAGGACCATAGAGGAAGGGAAGGAAAACTGAATGGGAAGAAATCAGAGAGGAAGACAAACCATGAGAGACTCTGGGAAACAAACTGAGGGTTTCAGAGGGGAGAGAGATGGGGGTGTGGTAGCTGGGTGATGGGTATTATGGAGGGCACGTGTTGTGATGAGCACTGGGTATTATACGCAACTAATGAATCAATGAACACTACATCAAAAACTAATGATGTACTATATGGTGGCTAACTGAACATAATAAAAATAAAAAACAAAATAAATTTAAAAAACAGATGAATGGATAAAGATGTTCTTCATATATACAACGGAATATTACCCAGCCATCAGAAAGGATGAATACCTACCATTTATTTACATCAACGTGGATGGAACTGAAGGGTATTATGCTAAGTGAAATAAGTCAATCAGAGAAAGACAATTATCATATGGTTTTACTCATATGTGGACTATAAGAAATAGCACAGAGGATCATTGGGGAGAGGAGGGAAAACTAATGGGAAGAAATCAGAGAGGGAGACAAACCATGAGAGACTCTTGACTCTGGGAAACCAAACTGAGGGTTGTGGAAAGGGAAGTGGGTGGGGGGATGGGGTAACTGGGCAATGAGCATTAAGGAGGGCATGTGATATGACAGGCACTGGGTGTTATACGCAACTAATGAATCATTGAACACTACATCAAAAAACTAATGATGTTGGCTAACTGAATTTAAAATGTATGTGTAAAACAAGAAAATAAGACCAAGGTATAGAGATAAACAGAGTTAAAAGAGAGAGGGAGGAGAGAAAGAGAGAGAAGAGCAAGAGAAAGGGAGTGAACGATAGAGCAAAATCTGAGTGTAAAACTGAGTCCATGAGGCTGGAGACCATGAGGCTGATTCCACTATTGGATATCCCAGTAACCTGAGCCAATAAATTCCTTTTTTATAAAATACTTTATTATTTTTTTCTGGGGCACCTGGGTAGTTCAATCAGTTAAGCATCTGCCTTTGGCTCAGGTCATGATCTCAGGGTCTTGGGATGGAGCCCCAGGACCAGCTCCCCACTCAGTGGGGAGTCTGCTTCTCCCTCTCTCCTTCCCCCACACTCGTGCACATGCAAGCGCTCTCTAATAAATAAATAAAATCTTTACAAATAAAATACCTTTTTTATTTTTAATTGTGGTTTTAAAACTTACCACTTTAAGCAGTTTTAAATGTATAGTTCAGTAGTGTTAAATGTATTCACGTTGCTGTAAAACATCTCTAGATCTTTTTCCTCTTGCAAAACTAAAACTCTACTTTTTTAGTTATTTTAAGCTAGTTCTGACTGGATTCCTGACACATGTAATTCAAAGAGTTCAGGTTAATAACAATATGTGAAAAATTACAAGCATACAAAAACTGAAGAAATTTAAAATAAGACTGTATCTTTTTTTGTCCTTTAAATTGGCAAATGTTTTTAATAAATAGTCATATTCAGTGCTTTGGGAGGGGTACTAAAGTGGATATACTTCTTAGCAGGTACAAATCTTTGAGAAGAAATGGTAATGTGAGTTAAGAGTTTAAAAGATTATTATCCCCTACTAACTTCAAATATATCAATCTATAAAGGAAGCAATCTGAAATATAGACTATGTATGCAAGATTTTCAAGACAGAGTAAAAAATTAAAGATAATCTAATTGACCAGTGATAGAGGAATAACAAATATAATTCTGATATAGTCATATAATACAATACTATGTGTGTATTTAAAATTATTTTGTACAATATTTAATAATGTGAAAAATTTCTCATAATGTAATATTCATCAAAAAGGCATGATGTGATCAGCACTGGGTGTTTTATGCAACTAATGAATCATTGAACATTACACCAAAAACTAATGATGTACTATATGTTGGCTATTTGAATTTAAATTTAAAAAAAGGCAGGATAAAAACATAGAGACCATTAAATCCCCATTTTGTAAATATATGTTTTTTATTTAGGCATAGAAAAATGCTAGAAATAAGTATACCAAGATATTACTACTAATTATCTCCATATGGTAATTTTATGGATGATTTCTATTTTATCATCTCTAATTTACAAGTAAGTTTTTCTTTATAAGAAAAATTTTTATTAGAAAAAAGTAATATTTTCTTAGATAAGTAATAAAACATGGAGGATTTCACCATTAGAAGTAATGGAAAAATACAATCTTCTTAGAACCAGAGATGTATTTATCTGTACCCTTTTGATTGTAGATGACAGAACTGCACCTTAAACAAACTTAAGCAAGAGGGTTAATGTATTGGCTCATTTATTAGCTCAGCCGGTAACCAAACTAATTGGAGGACAAGAATGAAGTTGAATACTCAAAACATGTGGAACCAAGAAACTGATTACTGCCAAGCTTCAATCTTTTAAAACTTATAACTTCTCCTACATATCTCTTTCAGTATCCCAGACTTGATTTTTGACAGCAGGAAATATGATTACCAGCAGTTTCTGCATATACACCTCCAAAAGGGATTGAGTTTGTTTTCTATTCTCAAATCCAACATCCTCGGGAAAAGCTTGCATTTGGCCCATCTTGGTCAGAAGCTCATACCTGCATCCTTCAACTGTGGCTAAAAGATGTGCATTATGACTTGATTCAGAAGCCCAACCTCTGACCAAACAGTAAGGGTCAAAGAAGTAGGATTTATATGTCACCTTCATAATCATACCACATGGATACTGCAAGAGAAAGCTACATTTACTAAGAGAAGGAGATTGCTGATTTGAGCAAACAACAGACCAGACATCCACTAAAAGTAGTTGTTTCTTCAGAGTAAAAAGAATGACCTTTAAAAGTAGATGATACAGAAAATCTTTAGGCACTATGCTTTGGAGAATCTATCTTGTAATAGATATAGACCTGAGAGAAAAGCAGAAAGACAAAAGACTAGGAGGCGTAGGCCATTTTTTTAATCAACACATGTAAACAGTGAGGAATCTGGGAATCCCTGCTAGACCTATTAAACCTTATTTAATCAGTGAAAGAGAAAACTGAGTGGAATTTCCATTTTAAAAACACCACTTCCAAACAAATTTTAGGGAGACTGAGCATAAGTGGTAGCTAGCTAGTAAACTGATAATATATGTATTGGTTTTTCAAGTGTCCAACAGAGGGCTCAGAAAAATGAATGATATAAGAGCAATGGAAATCAAAAGAAAAGGCACATAAATTATCAAGTGAGATAAACTATGAGGTAAATAATGACCATTTATAAGACAATAGGAATACTGATAAACTGGTTAAGATGTATGGAGTATGTGTAAGGATATATAAGGTTCAGAGTCAATCGCACTACATCTCTGAGAATGAGCCTTGGTTCCTCTTTGTTGAAATGGGTAGGAATTGAAATTTCTAAATCTGTGTATGCAAATCCCTCATTCTCACAGAAGAGAATACAGTCATACATAAAAAGCCTCCCAAACTAAAATTTAGCTTGTAATGACTCAAATCATGTAAATGCAATGGGAATAGTATTATGTCAGCAGAAGAAAAAGGAAGAACCTGGCTAGTTACAAATGAAAATAAGAATGAATCTTAAAGAACATAGGGGTTAGACAGCCTGAAACATAGTACAAACAAAAGTCAAAAGTTAAATCTTGTGAGACCAGCCAGCACTGTCCGGATAGAAAGGTGGCCTGGTCTGCGAATCCTATAGCATCAAAATCTGATATGATTAAATATTTGAATAATCCATCTAACTCCTCTTACTCTGATTCCCTGCTCATTAATGTCCTTTTCATCACCTGACTTCTCAAAAATTTCCCTATAATGAAATAGTAAGTTAGGCTTTCATGACAGTTCAGACCACTTTACTAATTTTTAACAGCAAATTGATAAACAGACATCTTGATATACATATATTTGTATCCAATGTCAATGTAGTGTCAATAGCAAGCATTCCCTTATATAATCCACTTGGACACTGAAGAGATTCAATTTTGAATTCTAAACCATAGTAAATTCATCAAGGTAATGTCTCCTGAGAGACAAGCAATTGGCCTTCTCTGGGAGATACTTTTTATCACACCACATGCTTCCTCCAACCAGAGGCAGCAACACAATTTCTCAGTTAAGATTCTTAAAGAACTGTATTATTTTCATCTGGGACACCTAAACAGTAGTAAGGTACCTGGAAACTGATATTGAAACTATAGAAATTTAATGTTATCTCAAGTCAGTAAGGAAACTCCATAATACTTTTGTCATTTACGAAATCCTTTTATAAGTAAGAAATTGACTGCATACTTTCCTCATTGCCACTTTCATTTCTTTGTTCCTGAATGTATAGATGACTGAATTAAAAAAAGGAGTAAGAAGTGCATCAAAAACAGCAAGAAATTTGTCTAAGTGTGATGTGGGGTGAGGCCAGATATAAACAAAGATACAAGGACCAAAGAACAAAATCACCACCATGACATGAGTTGACAAAGTGGAGAGGGCCTTGGATGCACCTCTTGAGGAGTGTTTCCGAACAGTGATCAGGAGAGAACTGTAGGAGACAATCAATATGAAGAATGATCCCAGAGATATAAACCCACTGTTGGCTGTGATCATGAACTCTAGACTGTAGGTATCTGTGCAGGCAAGTTTGATGAACCGAGGGAAGTCACAGTAAAAGCTGTCTAATAAATTAGGGCCACAGAATGGCAATTTTATAACAAAAACCAGCTGAATCACAGAATGGGTCAAGCCAATTACCCATGCAGCAACCAGAAGCAAAATACACATTTTTCGGTTCATAATAGTCAAATAGTGCAGAGGCTTACATATGGCAACGTATCTGTCAAAGGCCATGGCAATGAGCAGCACCATCTCCACACCACCAATGACGTGAAGAAAGAAGATTTGAGTGATACAGCCATCAAAGGAGATGACTTTACGCTTTCTGAAAAGATCATAAATCATCTTGGGAGAAATGACAGAAGAAACTCCCAAGTCAATAAAGGAGAGGTTGGCCAACAGAAAGTACATGGGGGAGTGTAAGTGAGGGTTAGAAGCCACAGTGAGCATGATGAGGGAGTTTCCCATCATGCTTGCCACATAAAACATGGAGGAGAACACAAAGAGGAGAAGTTGGATCTCCCAGGAGTTGGTGAGTCCCAGGAACACAAACTCTGACACCACCACAGAATGATTTGCTCCATCCATTATTTTATCAGCTAGAATGTTCCCAGATTCAAAAAGAAAGTAAAAAAGAAACTAAGAATGTTAATAAAGTTCTCTATTATAATGATTAATTATTCAAAGATATTCACACTGTGAAAACTATCTAACCCCTCAATTCCTTCACAGGGCCATTATTAAATAAGCATTTTACCTGGTGTCACCTAAAGCACTTGAGTCACTTCCATATGCAATATCCCTAAAACCATGGCTTCCAGGACTATTCATCTATAAACAAGAAAATGAAGCAAATATGAAAACATTGTAGATGTGCATAGCAAGGATTAAGAGGGGGTAAGGAAGGCAGTACAGTACAACACAATGAGAAAAAGAAAGAGGAGGTAAGAAAGATGGCATTTGCCAGAATTCACTGGTACCATTTTAATTGTTCACAGAACAATTCTTCAGCCATTCAAGTTGTCTCATTGCTTACCCTTGCTCAGGCACATAATATGTCTCTTATAGTCATACCACTACCTACAATCATATTTGCAATTCACACAACGCCCACAGGGTAGCAGTAAGCATAAGACAACCAGGCACAGGGTATAGAGGTGACTCAAGAGTATGACAGGATAAAGGCAAGGGTAGATTAGATATTAATGGCACAGAGTATTTGCATGGGCACCCAGAAAGTATAAGTACCTAGTAGGATGGTTAGCAGCCAGGACATGACCAAGATGTACAAAGAGGAAGGGAGTGTTATGGGAAGTCAAGGAAGTTAAGGAAGCCAATTTGATTTATCTGTCCAGATTCTTCATAATCTCTGAAGTTTGGGAACCTTGGTTATAGCTGTTGGAGCCCTAAGCTTTTGGAATTTGCTGGGGATGAAGAAATGCACACTAACATTGTAATTGCCATATAACCACTGACTCTCTCCTGTCCCTTCATCAATCTTAGCCCCTTTTATCCCTCTTATCTCATCTCTCTGCTTCAAACCTTTCAAGTGTCTGGGATCCAATGCCAAGTCTGACTGTTCCCTGACCCTAATTCTAGGTGACTACATGAATCTCTCTAGTTCTTACCCATTTTTTTTTTAAGATTTTATTTATTTGAGAGAGAGAGAGAGAGAGACAGCGAGAGAGGGAACACAAGCAGGGGGAGTGGGAGAGGGAGAAGCAGGCTCCCCGCTGAGCAGGGAGCCCGATGCGGGGCTCAATCCCAGAACCCTGGGATCATGACCCGAGCCGAAGGCAGACGCTTAACGACTGAGCCACCCAGGCGCCCCTAGTTCTTACCCATTTTTTTGCAAGGAATACAATGTTACCACATGGAAGATATATTCTTTGCCTGTAGGTCAAACAGTTCTGTGTCCCAAGTCCTCTTGCTCCCATAATACTTAGATGTGCTGCTAAAAGGTGAAGTGATCTGAGGAAATAGGTTGCAGAATAAAAAGTAAAGGGGGCACCTGGGTGGCTCAGTCGTTAAGCATCTGCCTTCAGCTCAGGTCATGATCCCCGGGTCCTGGGATCGAGCCCCACATGGGGCTCCCTGCTCAGTGGGAAGCCTGCCTCTCCCTCTCCCACTACCCCTGCTTGTGTTCCCTCTCTCGCTGTCTCTCTGTCAAATAAATAAAATCTTTAAAAAAAAAAAAAAGAATAAAAAGTAAAGGGCTGGTAAAATAAAGGTACATGAATGCACAAAAAGCCTCACACCTGGAAGTGAAAGGAAAGGGCAAGAGAAACCTAGCAATAGAAAAAAATGGATCCCAAAGCTTTGTCTTTTAATATGTATACTTATATATGCACATATACATATACCTCAGTTGTGCATGATGAGTGAAATCAGTCATAAAAATATTATCCCACAAATCTCATGAGTGATTACCTAGTCCAAATTAATCATTTACAAATGAGAAAACAGTAGTCTAGTGAGGAACAAACAACTAGTTATAGACAGAGAATCTGGATTTTCTAGTCCACATATGGCTTCAGATTCCACATGCTAGAAAAATCATAAAAGTGAGAAGAGATATGCCAAACCTAGATCTACTCGGTCCAAAATAGTAGCTACTAGTTACATACGGTTATTAAATGAAATTAAAAATCTATTTCCTTGGTTGTACTAGCCACATTTCAAGTGCTCAACAGCCTTATCTAGCTGGTGGTTATGGATAGGACAGTGCAATACAGAACATTTCCAATCACTACTCATCCCTTAAAGGTAATTTAAAATCCCATTTCCTCCATGAAAATATTCCTAGTAACTCTACTTTATATGTATCTCTTCTCTTATTCCTAGAAGTCATGAAACTTAAATTTTAATTGAAAAATAATTATCCACATAAAAATAAACCACAATATATAGTACCATAGGAGATATACCAGATGTCTACTCTTGGCCAGGAAGGATACACAAGAGTCCAGGAAATTCAGAGACAACTTTACAAAGGAGAAAGGTCTTGTGAGTTTTGAAAAAGCAACTTTAGGAGTTTAATAAGTTGAGAGGGGAGAGGAAAGCATTCTGAAAAGACGTAATAACTGATTGCTTATTTAGAGCAAATCAGTTCTTACTAATCGTAACTCCTCAATGGTTTCAATTTTATAGATTTTTCCCTCCTCAAAAATATTGTAAGTTTGAGAAAGAAAAGGACCATTTCTTCTGGCTCTTGTGTTTCCTAAAATACAATTAATACTTCTCTGAAGTAAAGCCACTTTCTCTGGTCCATAATTTTTCACAGTTCCTGTTTTTCTTTTTTTTTTTTTAAAGATTTTATTTATTTATTTGAGAGAGAGAATGAGAGAGAGAGAGCATGAGAGGGGGGAGGGTCAGAGGGAGAAGGAGACTGCCCGCTGAGCAGGGAGCCCGATGCGGGACTCGATCCCGGGACTCCAGGATCATGACCCGAGCCGAAGGCAGTCGCCCAACCAACTGAGCCACCCAGGCCCCACAGTTCCTGTTTTTCTAGTCTACCATCTTTTTCTATGAAGTCCAGCATGCACAAAGGAAGTCTCCAAATTCAAAACTAAGCGTTAACACATTTCCCAATCACTCCCAAGAGAATGCCTGGTATTCTTGCTATAAACTTCCAGCTGGGGAGTAGGAAAGCCTCATCTCAAGACTTATAATGGTCCATGGTTTAACTTCATGAAGTTTTAGAAAATAAGAAGAAGCATGTAAAAGGAAAAGAAAAGGTTGGGGGAGCAATAGTTCCAATAGCAGCCAGTATAGCAGGGAATTTATGCAGTTTCTATTTTCCAGGCTTCATGATATAATAGTAATCATCTTCCATGCCATTGTTAAAGTCAGAAAAGAAAATATAGATTTTTTTCACCATATTCTAAAAGTTTCTAAAGTATTTAACGATGGAATCTTAGAGCTGGAAAACCATACATTATTTTTATGGCACATATTTACTAAGTATTTTCACACGTTTGATCCTTATAATTACCTGTAGGGTAGATGTACCTGATAGAATTATTTTCATATATAGATGCAAGATCTCAAAATCAGAGAAGTTAGTAACTTACCTAAAATCAGACCTTCTGATTCTAAATCCAGTGCTGTTTTGACTACATCATGCAAATATGGATATCTGTTCATGATCTAAAAGAATTATTCCTGTTTTGAACTTCAAACAAGAATGCAAAAAAAAATGTACACCTTAAGCTGACACAATGTTATATGTCAATTATATTTCAATAAATCTGGAAAAAAATTCCATTTTACTCAGAAGAATATTCCATTTCACCCACATAAACATTTAATACATACATAACTTACCCAAGATTTTATAGCTACTAGTGGTAGAGCCAAGACTTAAACCTACATATTACTGCTGTAAGTTAAGGGGAAGGGAGAAAGGTGACTGCTGATTAGAATGGGAAAAAAACAAAATCCACCAAAGTTTTGATGCTAGTAAAAGACTCACCAGAGGCACCTGGGTGGCTCAGTCACTTAAGTATCTGACTTTGGCTCAGGCCATGATCTCAGGGTCCTGGGATCCAGCCCCGCTGTCAGGCTCCGTGCTCAGCGGGGAGTCTGCTTGTCCCTCTCCCCTGCCTCCCCTCCTTCTCCTCCTCCTCCCCCTGCTCCTGTGTGTGTGCTCTCTCTCAAATAAATAAAATCTTAAAAAAAAAAAAAGAGTCACCAAGTCAGGGGGCCATTTATTCATAAAAAGCCATAGTAGTTGACATGCAAGCAATATCCCACCTAGAGACAAAAATTTAGAAGCCATCCAAAATTTGAAGTCATGAGAAAGAAAGATTTGCTTAAAGGATAACATATAAAGATATAAAAGAAAGGTAATGGAGGAAACATACATGGCCAAAAAAGAACAAATACATACTGTTTGTCATCATCATTATTATATTACTATTACTACTATTTTTATGTATTATCTGCCTTTTAAGAGCCCTGCTTCAATGTACAAAAAGCAGGGAAAAAGGAATATCAAAGAATTAAGTAATGGCTTACTATCACATGCTAAAGAGTGATCAAAATTAGAAGACGAAGTAAAAGGCATAGATTTAGGGCTGAATATCACTGGTGCCATTAAAGAGAGAGAAAGTCAAACAGCAGAGAGAAAATCAAGATTTTAGGGAGGTAACAGATGGTGTTAAAGTGGAGAAAGAAAAATCAGGAAATGACAAATTTCAATAATAGGGGAAAAGGTTTGGGGGGAGTGGGAAAATAAGGCAATATGCTATGTGTAGAAAATCTGTAGAGTGTCATAAATCTACAAATAGTTAAAAGATAGTTTCCTAGCAACTGTGAGAATCTTATTGAAGATGGGTATCATGAACTTAGTAAAAAGCTAGATGGAATCTTTTTGTGACACCATTAAGAAATGTTCAGGAACTTAATATTCAGAATTTTAGAGTAGCACATCTGTTTGGCACAATAAGCAGAATAGAGTATCAAAAGAGACAGAGATCCTTTGTTCATCTGTTTTGTTTCTTAAATTCCACATATGAGTGAAACTGCATGGTATTTGTCTTTCTCTGAATTATTTTCCTTACCATCATACATTCTAGATCCATCTGTGTTGTTGCAAATGGCAAGGTTTATTCTTTTTATGGCTGAATAATATTCCACATCTTTTCTTTATCCATTCATGTATCGATAGACACTTGCGCTGCTTCCATAATTTGGCTATTGTAATAATGCTGCAATAAACATAGGGGTGCATATATCCTTTTCACTTTAAACAATAGAGAACAAACTGATGGTTATGAGAGCAGAGGTTGTTGGGGGGATGGGTAAAATAGGTGAAGGGGATTAAGAGTACACTTATCATGATGAGCACTGAGCGATATACAGAATTGTTGAATCATTATACTGTACACCTAAAACTAATGTAACATTGTTAACTATCTGGAATTAAAATTAAACAATTAATTAAAAAAATAAAATACATTACCTTAAAAGAGAGGGAGAGACAGAGAAAGAGCTCCTTGGAAGTCTTAGGTCACACTGAAATTGTTTGACCAAATTACACACTGGGCAATGTAGCAAGTGAAGCCAAAGATGAGCTGACATATGGAGATAAAAGAATACAGATCAGAGATCTTAAAAGCAGGGACAGTAATTGTAAGCTTGTGGTAACTCTATCTTTTACTCTATCTTTCTCCCATATCTTGATTCTCAAAACTGGATTCCCATTAAAAATCAACTTCACTACAACATTATGACTATAGTTAACATTGCTGTATGATAGATAAGAAAATTGTTGAGAGTTAATCCTGAGTTCTCATCACAAAAATTTTTTTTCTCTTTTCTTTTTATTTAATCTATAAGATGATGGGTGTTAACTAAACCTATTGTGGTAATCATTTCATAATGTATATAAATCAATCCATCATCCTGTGTACCTTAAACTTACAGTGATGTATGTCAATTATTTCTCAATAAAACTAGAAAAAATCAACTTCACTTTCTTTCATGTGCCTTTCTCGATACAGTTGCCCCCACTCTTCTTTCCTGTATAATTTCTGTTCCTACTCATTTGATTATATCCTTCCTCTCAGGAAGCACAGGAACCTGTGAAGGAGATTCTTCTTCTGGTAGAATATGTTTCACCAACCCCTCAGTCCCTCTTCACTACACCACCTACCTAATCTATCAAAAGATCTCAGGTAGCAGCATGATCAGGGAGTCAGGGAAGTTCCACTGACTGAATTTTCTCCTGTGCATAAGCATTGCCCATATCCTTCCATCCACCCTCCCCAGGACAAGGAGCTAAATAAAACTCTGCTGTTTTGAGAAAGGCACCTAATTAAGCTATAGGAGAAGGTGGTGACCAAGTGATGCATTAGAGTTCTGGGATTCTCAGACTGAGATCATCAGGCCAAGGGCACTGTCTCATAGGATTATAAGGAAGGGAGGAAAGAGGTGTAGGATTTTCTTATAAAAAATAAAGATCCACTATTTTATTTCTTATATACTTTTTACCTTTATTTTATATTACCCAGGAAAATCTCTAATAAAAGAAAGGATGTATTTTCTAATTTTTAAATGGAAAAAACTCAAACTTTTATGAAAAAAAAGTTGTAGAACTTAGAAATCTTGACACATTTTGTCAACTCTCTGTGTGTTCAAGGTCCAAACAACAATTAAGAGCAGCGAGCATGAGTAATTATGAAAGACTTAGAATAATGGAGGAAGATGTGAACACTTGGAGTAGAAACAGATTAGGACAAGAGACATAGAGATGGAGATGGAAAGATGTGTGCACAAACCCTTTAGTTTCTGGAGAAACAACAGAAAACCAACTAAAAGAATTATCAGAGTGCAGCAAATTTGAAAATTACAAGATAATTCACACAAAAACTTAATACAAGGATACACAATTAAATACATTAAGATTATTGCATTCAAAATAAGACCCAAAATATAATTTTCTTGGATCTTACATGTATTAAACATGAAAAACATTAAAATAAAATACACTTTAAATAATATAAATTAATCATTACAGACATATACCTTCTTCTACTCTAGTAAATCAAATATAGTAGAACCAGTAGAAGACAAAAAGTAGAATGAACTGACAATTCAGAAAGGAAGAAAAATTAAAAGGCCAATAAACATACAGAAGTACAAAACTTGGAGGCAAAATGTTTGGTGTTTATCCTTTCAACATTACATGATGGCAAAGGGCACCCAAGGATTATCCAGAAGAATCTACTTAATTCATCTATTAAGTATTGATTAAAGGATGTAGACTTAGTGAAGTTCCCATTTTCCTCATAGGTTTTTGCCCAGTAGAGATGTACATAATTTCTGAGCAGAACAGATAAGCCCAGATATTTATGGCCTGTTGAACATTAACCAGTGTTATATCTATAATTCAGCAATCATGCTAAAATTTCTTAGCAAAAATGTCTATAGGTACCCTAATTTTTTCCAGATTTACTGAGATATTGGCATATGATACTGTATAAGTTTAAAGTGTACAGCATGTAAAATAAAAAATAAAAGTGTACAGCATGATTTGATACATACATTATAAAATGATTATCACAATAAACATGTCCACCACTTAAATAATTACCATTATTATGTATATGGTGATAACATTTAAAATTTACACTCAACAACTTTCTGTATGTAAGACAGTATTGTTAGCTACTGTTACTATGCTGTACATTAACCCCCCAGAACTTATCCATCTTATAGCTGGAAGTTTGTACTCTTTGGACAATATCCTCCCATTTTCCCTACCCCTTGGTCCTTGGCAACCACCGTTCTACTGTTTCTACGAGTCTGGCTTTTCAAAATTCCACATATAAGAAAGAATGTACAATATTTGTCTTTCTCTGCCTGACTTATTCCATTTAGCATAATGCCTTCAAGGTCCACCCATACTATTGAAAAAGGCAGGATTTCCTTCTTTTTTATGGCTGAATAATATTCCATTGTGTGTGTGCATGTGTGTGTATCACAGCTTCTTCATCCATACATCCATCAGCGGACACTAAGGTTGTTTCCATGTCTTGGCTATTGTAAACAATGCTGTAATGAACAAAGGGGTGCAGGTATCTCCTTAACACAGTGATTTCATTTCCTTCAGGTATATGCCCAGAAGTGAGATTGCTGGATCATATGGTAATTCTATTTTTAATTCTTTGAGGAAACTCCAGACTGTTTTCCACAGTGGCTGCACAGATTTATATTTCCACCAACAGTGCACAAAATTTCCATTTTCTACACATCCTTGCCAACACTTGTTATCCCTTGTTTTTGGTAAGAGCCATTCTAACAGGTACAAGGTACTACCTGATTTGCATTTCTCTGATAATTAGTGAGCAACTTTCATGTACCTGTTGGTCATTTTGTATGTCTTTGGGAAATGTCTATTCATTCCTTTACGCATTTTTGACTTATTTGTTCTGCCATTGAGTTGTATGAGTTCTTTATATATTTTGGATATTAACCCTTTAGAACATAGATTATTTGCAAATATTTTCTCCCATTCTGTAAGTCATTTCTTCTGCTGTACAGAAGCTTTTGGGTTTGATGTAATCCCATTTCTTTTCGTTTTTATGATTTTTTTTATTTATTTGAGAGAGAGTGTATGTGCACACACATGCACACACAAGCAGGGGGAGAGATAGAAGGGCAGGGAGACGGAGAAGCAGACTCCAGGCAGAGTGCAGAGCCAGACATGGGGCTTGACCTCATGACCCTGAGATCATGACCTGAGCTGAAATCAAGAGTCAGACACTTAACCAACTGAGCCACCTAGGTGCCCCGCCCATTTCTTTGAGTGTGACTGTATATGCAGGGATTTGTTATGGGCTCTTGATTCTATTTTACTGATGTATGTGCCTGTTTTTATGCCAGTACCATACTATTTTGATTACCATAGCTTTCTGTATTACAGTTTGAAATTAGGAAGTGTGGTATCTCCAGCTCTGTTCTTCTTTCTCAGGATTGTTGTAGCTATCTAGGGTCTTTTGTCATATGAATTTTAGGATTCTTTTTTCTATTTTGGTGAAAAAATGCCATTGTAATTTTGATAGGAATTGCATTGAATCTATAGAAGTATAAAATAAATAATTATAGAATATTTTTATATGTTTCATAGCTATGAAAGAGCTTTGAGTAAATAAACATTTTATTCATTCTTTCAATCCATGAACATATGATAAATTTCCATTTATTTGTGTCTTCTTCAGTATCTTTAATCAATCTCTTTAAATTTTTACCTTCTTGGTTAAATTTATTTTTAAGTATCTTATTCTTTTGATGCTATTGTAAATTAGATTATTTTATTTCTTTTTCAGATAGTTCACTGTTAGTGTAAGAAATGCAAGTGTATGTTGGTTTTGTATCCTGCAACTTCACTACATTCATTTATTAGTTCTAAGGGTTTTTTTTGGAGGAGTCTTTTGGATTTTCTGTATTAAAGAAAATCATATCAACTGCAAACATAGACAATTTACTTTTTCCTTTCTGATTTGGATGCCTTTTATTTCTTTTTCTTATCTATTTGCTGTGGCTAGGATGTCCAGCGCTATATCAAGTAGAAGCAGCAAGTGTGGGCATCTTTGTCTTGTTTGCTCCTGATCTTACAGGAAAAGGTTTCAACCTTTCCCCATTGAATATGATGTTTGTTGTCATTTTGTCATACATGGCCTTTATTTTGTTTGGGTACATCCCTTCTACACCCAATATGGTGAGAATTTTTAATCATGAAAGGATGTTGAAGTTTGTTAAATTCTTTTTTTGTATCTATTGAGATAATCCTATGATTTTTATCTTTCACTCTATCAGTGTGGTATATCACATTTATTGATTTGTATATGGGCATCAAATTATCACACTGTACACCTCAAAGTTGCATATGTATCAATAATGTCTTAATAAAGCTGGAAAATATATAATCTGTTTTTTAATTTTAAGATTCGGTCTTTACTGATGGTTGTTGAAAAGAAACAAGACTTACAGGAACATCTGAGTGTCTCAGCCAGTTAAGCATCTGCGTTTGGCTCAGGTCTTGGGATCCCAGGGTCTTGGGATCCCAGGGTCTGGGGATCCCAGGGTCTGGGGATCCCAGGGTCT
>NC_058411.1:74344719-74399510 GCF_002201575.2 Neomonachus schauinslandi
CTGGGGATCCCAGGGTCTGGGGATCCCAGGGTCTGGGGATCCCAGGGGGGAATCCCAGGTGTTGGGGTTAATGTAGAGCATGAAACCAGCCATACCTGGCTTACTAAAATCTAACACGGAGGCCACCGAGGGCAAGAGAAGGTTTCGGAGAAGGGCTACGCCTTTGGAATGCTGAGGCCCGCGTGACCACTCTGCTGTTGGAATACCACCAGGAGTTACCTTCCCCAAAGCTCTCTTAGCCAAACAGCCGCCCTGTGATCTAAGAGATGTGTGCATTGTCCCTTAGGCTATGTTTAGTAGAACAGGCAGATTTGCACATCCTATATTTCCCGTAAATCCTCTCAGTTTCAGTAAGACCCCTTGTCCCACATCACGTGCTTGAGAAACAGTGATAAGGACATCCTGAAGGACCAATAAAAGCAGGAGCAAAGAAGAGCAAAGGGTCTTCATCTCTGAGTGTTGACCCCCTTGCCTTCTCTTCTCTTTCACAGCAAAGTTTGGAGTAATCTTTCATCCGTCGGTACAGGGATTGCTGGCCAGGTATTATGGCTAGTTTCATGCTCTACATTAACCCCACCACCCATCTTGGGATCCCAGGGTCTTGGGATCGAACCCCGCTGTCAGGCTCCCTACCCAGCTGGGTGTCTGCTTCTCCCTCTCCTTCTGCCCCTCCCCCTGCTCGTGCTCGCTCTCTCTCTCAAATAAATAAAATGTTTTCAAAAAAAAAAGAAATTAGGGCGCCTGGGTGGCTCAGGTGGTTAAGCGACTGCCTTCGGCTCAGGTCATGATCCTGGAGGCCTGGGATCGAGTCCCGCATCGGGCTCCCTGCTCAGCGGGTGGTCTGCTTCTCCCTCTGCCCTCTTCCCTCTCGTGCTCTCTGTCTCTCATTCTCTCTCTAATAAATAAATAAAATCTTTAAAAAAAAAAAAGAAATTAGACTTATCAATGTAATCATTTAATCAAGAAACCATATTTGCCCCAGATAATTCCAGTTGTCTACTTAAGTTATGACACAATATGCTTATTATTAGAAGTAAAATTTGTTCACTAAAGCTATAAAACTACTCAATACTTCTGTGATAAGTAAATCCATCACTATTAAGGTTTATAGATCTTTCTTGCTAGTCAGAAAACTTCAGCCCCTAAGTCCATCATTCTCTTTCCAGCCCTAAAAACTGTAAGTGAAGTCAAACTCCAAAAAGCCCTTTTCTTTCAGATAGCAATTTCCAACACAGGGAAATAAAACAAACTAGCTTAGCACTAAATCACAGGTACACCAAAAACAAAGCTAGAACCCTTTCTTTAGGGCTTTCAGTGAGAGCTCTCTGTCTCTGCAGCTAATCTCTAATTTGGGATAGAACCAGTTTGTTTTGTTCTGTTCTTATTTTTTTCCTGTAAATTTGCTGGAAGCATTAATGAGATAAGGAAAAGGAAATTCATCAAATTACTGGGTAAGGATCCGAGGTCATGTGATGCTGTGAAAAGCAGTACTTTTCCACTCATGAACTTTCATAAGACTTTCCGTATCTAAAAGCAGTTTTAGGAACTGAAAAAGAAAATAGGAGCAATAAATTCTCAGGAGCAAAAACAAATCACAAGTAATGACCACCATGAACCATAAACTGACCAGTCATGAAAAAAATCACAGGAGTGTTGAAAATGAACAAAATGTACCACCACCTCATTTTAAGTTAACAAAAGTTTGCTAAGCCATGTCTCATTAAAAACGCCACCTAAAGTTTATTCAGGTAGTCACTACTACAATCTTCTTGAATAAAGCACTTGCCGTTGCCTCTATTTAGAGGCTAATTAGTCTCAATTTCTATCTTGTTGGTGTGGTAAATAAAAATTAAGAGACAGAAGAAAGTGTTGAATGGAAACATTTTATCAAATCCAATCCAGAAACAGAAAAAAAAAAATTAAAGATTGGTAGTTCGAAGGCAGGGCTCCTAAAAAATGTAGCACATACCAGCTTAAGAATATATAAAATAATAATAATGAATTAGGGAGCCTGGGTAGCTCAGTTGGTTGGGCGACTGCCTTCAGCTCAGGTCTGATCCTGGAGTCCCGGGATCGAGTCCCACATCGGGCTCCCTGCTCAGCGGGGTTCTGCTTCTCCCTCTGGCCCTCTTCCCTCTCGTGCTCTCTGTCTCTCATTCTCTCTCTCAAATAAATAAAATCTTTAAAAATAATAATAATAATAATGAATTATTGCAAGAAAAGGAGTAACTATTAAAGCTGAAAAGTCCATGATCTGACTCCGTCCCATAGTGGGAAAGCAATCTCTGAATTTTGTTGATTGGTTGGCAGTATCCAGGTAGATAGGTTAGGTAAGCACTAATCCATGGGGCTAGCTGCTGGGGGTGTACTGCAAGTGAGGTACCAGACTCTAGGTCACACAGGTGTCTACAGGGCCACTTGGCCCTGCATAGAGAAGTGAAAGGATAATTTTCAAACCACTAAAATCATGACACTCATCCAAAGTCATTCATTAATGAGCAAACTAACAAAATGTTAAAATCACTTCAAATGGAGATTTGACTTACAGAGACTTACATTCTCTGTATTTGCATTGCCATAAACAGCATGTATTGACACTGCCATGGACAGAATCCATTTCCATTGTTCTGAACAGGAAACGTGCATTACTTTCAATTTTCTACAAATTAACTTCAATTTCTATAGGACTGTAAAATAGCCTAATCAAAGACAAAGGCCCACATTTCAAAAAACCACACAATCCCACAAGATACCCCTAGCCAATGCCCTGTATTCCACGAAAGGGGGACCCACTAATTTTTTTGCCATTTCCAAGTCATTCTCAATTTTTTCCTAACAGAAAGTATTTCCTTGTTTCCCACAGCAAGACCTGATTAATTTGAGGTTTAAAAAAAAAAAAGTCTCCCCTCCAGTGCAGTCCAATGATGTTCAAAGGAAAGTAAAAATTCTCCTGTGGGTACCCATTGGCCAAATCTAACTGCCTCACTGCAGAGAAACTAGTCCACAAGAATATTTAAAGTGCTGTCCTAAGGTGATTTGGTTTGAGTGTATTCTTGATGAAATAAAGTTATAAATACTCAGTTGAGTTCTGAAGCTGACCTACTATGAATCAAGTTTCTCTGTTTGACCCTGATATTATAGAGATAAATAGAAATGTTTCATGTGTTTACAGTGCCTTCACCTCAAATACTCTTTCTGCACAAACAGACGTTGATTCTGAAATAAGGGGAAGAGGTGGTCTAGGAAGAGCTATCTCTATAAAGAATTTGTCAAGTCACAAATTCTTGAAGTGGAATTATTTTGCTCCAGACATGTATATAATTATTCATAAAACAATTAACTTACATAAAATTGCCAGATTATCAAGAAAAAAACAATCAAATTAAAAGTCATAAAGAAACTGCCTATACAGAGAGTACAAAATCTTATCAGAAAAACTGCAGCACAAATTATAAAAATGTGGGGAAAGTATCTTTATATTTTCCTCTCTTGCTCTTTCTCTTGCTAGAAGAAATAACTGAACTCCCTGCCTTTGGAGCTTGGTGCAGCTATGGGAATAATTGTTTATAATCACAGTCTTCTCCCCTTTTCCTTTCCCACTAGCCTAGCAATTTACAGATCATGAGTATCTTACTTAAGAATGACTTCTTCCCATTTGTAACTAGTGACCTATAGAAAATTAAAAACGAGTCGGGGTGTTGCCAGTATGTATGGCTCATACAGATAAAACACAGAAACAAGCTAAAGCCAGACACTAAAGACAAGTCTGTATTTCAATAGACTGAAAATATAGAAAATAATAATTGACATGAAGGAAAACAGAGTAAAACTAACAAGGAAGTCATCATTTGGCCTCTAACCAGAAAAGACTGACTTACAACATAGACTGATAAAATCGTTCTCATTTTAGCTTTAAAAATCAACAAAAATCCTCTTCTGGCAAAGGAAGTTGGTTAAATGCCAAGGCTATTGATGGAAAGTGGTAAGGATGTAGCTTAAAAATGTTCTGTTTTGATTATATTTTTCCTTTTTTCGATGAGGACTGCACCTTAACTTCTGTTTGAAAGATAATTGTATGAAAACAATGTAGCTAGACAGAAGGTTTACATGAATTTGTGAAAAGTTTTGTTGGTTTCTCAAAAAGGCTGGATGCCTTTTGTCATTCTCGGACACTTGATGGATTCTGAGTACCCTAGATTTTAAAGGTCTTACAAGTAATTGAATTGTGTTATCACAAACTGAGTTACTCATAAAATCATTAAGTTGAAGAGTTCAGGTTTGCTGTATTACGCAAACAATGAATCATGGAACACTACATCAAAAACTAATGATGTAATGTATGGTGATTAACATAATAAAATAAATAAATTTTTTAAAAAATAAAAATTTAATGAGTGGCAACTAACTTCAATGAAAGGACTCTTATCTCAAAGACAGACTCAAGTTGATTCTTTAGGATTAGAAATCAAATAAGAGGCAAAGACTACAATGCAGACACATGTTTGAGAAAGTGTCTGGCCTCCTCTGAATCTTGATTTGAAGCTACTGCCACTATGGTTTCTGATCTGAGAAAGTCAAAGAAATAGCCACCCATCCTTCTACTATTTTCTAAAGTAAAGATGAATTTTAAAATTCACTACAAGCATTAAAGGTTTCCACATTTGGGGACTTTTTATACTAAGTGTTTTTGTTTATAAGACCAGAAAAAATATGGTATAATTTTTTCATAGTCTCAGTTTAGGAATTTCCTAAATATTTTAAAGCATTAGTTAGTGGGGGCACCTGGGTGGCTCAGTCGGTTAAGCATCTACCTTCGGCTCAAGTCATGATCCTAGGGTCCTGGGATTGAACCCCATGTCAGACTCCCTGCTCAGCAGGAGCCTGCTTCTCCCTCTCCTCCCTGCTTGTGCTCTCTCTCACTATCTCTGTCACCATCTCTCTCTCTCTCAAATAAATAAATAAAATATTTTTTAAAAAAAAACATTAGTTAGTGAATTTAAGGATTTTATGTGGAAATCTTCTCAAATAAAATCTTCTATGATATTAACTAAACAGTTTTACTGACTTACTGCATCAAGGAAAAACACAATTCCAAAATAGCACTTAATGAGGGAAAGTGAGAACATGGTTTCTACGGCATATGGGTTGATCTCACAGTTATTAAAACAGGTTATCAAAAACTGGGCAAATCTTTGGATTGGTTGAGGTCTTAAGGCAAAAGTTGATGCAGGCAAGGCAAGGTTTTAGGCAAAAAAAAAAAAAAAGTGCAATGTGAATCACAAGATATTCCCTGGTTATAATTACACAATTGATGGAGATGGTGGTTCTAGTTCTTAGTCAAGCATAACTGATGACTGTGTTTTGTCCCATCCAGAGGGTCTGAAAAAAAGTAGCCTCACTCTTAACTACATCACTGTCAGGATTTCTAGATGGCATTGATGTCACAGAAACAACAGTTTGGAGTCCAATTAGGAACTGATCTCCATGCTCCTTTTGTCAAATGATGAGTTGTTGGATCATGTGGTATGATAGTGGTTATACAGCTGCCTTTAAAACTTTGGAAATCACTTGCAATCACAATGCACATAAATTGAAGAGCAAAATAATGATTAAACACTGCAGATTGCTTCGGAGACATAATTTAAAATTACCAAACTCAAGCTAAAACAATGTGTCCCTAAATCTATTTACCTACGTGGCAAGCCAGATAAACCATCTTCTTCAGTTTAGAGATTAATTGTTTCTTCTGGCTCACATCCAAGTGCAACACAAAATGTTGGCAACAGCACAGACATAACTTACTTGGCTAGCTAATAAAAAGTCTAAAGCTATTTGTGTGTCCACTATCACATAGGCTAAAACGCTTAGAGTTGGCTATTGAGCCTCAAAGCTGTCAATTTTAATTTTAACTAAGGTTAATTACACATTTCTGGCCATGTTTTCCAATTAATGGTCACTTATAAAAATCTCCATTTGGATGGAACCAGAAAAAGTGAATCAGTGATTCCTCTAGGAAATTCTCCAGCTGTTAGGTCATGCAAGATTTCCTTGGGAGGATGAAGAAAAGATGGTAGTATCTGCTAATGATAAGGCCGAGTGTATTACATGAGTTCCTTGTAGTATTGGGCCATATCTGCTTGCAACAGACTGGCATCTAAGATCAGATGATATTCTAAGATGCACAGGTTAGCCTGTTACTATGCCATAAAGGAGAGACTATGAGCTAGTGAAGCTCAAATATTTTTGAAGGTTTTCTACTAGGCCAGAAGATGGGAGATGGT
Organism: Neomonachus schauinslandi; assembly: GCF_002201575.2. NCBI lineage: Eukaryota > Metazoa > Chordata > Mammalia > Carnivora > Phocidae > Neomonachus > Neomonachus schauinslandi. Next base: position 74,351,001 of record NC_058411.1, read on the forward strand.
ATGGAAGTGAAATTTTTGTGTGAGAATGCCTTGCAGAGCTCCTTAATGAAAGCCTCGTCATTCCCCAAATGGGAAACTGAGGAAAATTCTGCCAGTGTGAGAGCCATGGATCTTTAACAAAGACTATGACATTCTGAAAACAAACATAGAAAAACAAAAACGTATTCACACCCCATTGTAGGAGTAATAATAGGAAGTCAATTTAGAAGTATTCAAATAGGTTGTGAGATTCTGGCCCCCACATATGCCTAACCTTTAGAGTTTTGCCAGGATTATACTGCTGGAAAAAAAAAGGCATGTATTAGAGGTACTCTAAGTGATTTTTTCTAAAAATTCCCTAGCAATATTGGTTTAGAATGATGGCAAACTTTGTCCTTGCTATGACAGATCAGTTCATAGACTGTCAAAACAAGATTCTACCTGAAATCATCTGCAACAACAAGACAAGTATCCTGGCAATGCCAGAGATTATCTTCATATAATTTATATCCATATCATTTCAAATATTCGTTCTTTGATGTTGGAAACCAATTTCGGCATTCTATGACCTCTTTGAACTCCTCCAAAGTCCTATTTAGGGGAAGTATGACAAGAGCAAGCACCTTTATAAGGGCTTTATACGGACTCCCTACAATGGGGCATTCTCACACAGTAATTCCATTGTCCCTATTATCTCCAGTCTTCTGGCTTAGTAGAAAACACCAATGTAATTCTCAAAATTAGTCAAACTTGCCTTATAAGATAACTAATTGCAATGCTTCTTAATTTGCATGTTCCTTTAAATTTTATCTGGTGTGGAGACAAGTTAAGAAGGGCATTTGTAAATCCTTGATCAGAAAGGATGAGGCCAAGATCTATAAAGAACTTCTCAAACTCAACACCCAAAAAACAAATAATCAAATCAAAAAGTGGGCAGAAAATATGAAAAGACACTTCTCTGAAGAAGACATACAAATGGCTAACAGACACATGAAAAAATGTTCATCATCATTAGCCATCAGGGAAATTCAAATCAAAACCACATTGAGATACCAACTTACACCAGTTAGAATGGCAAAAATGGACAGGGAAAGAAACAAATGTTGGAGAGGTTGTGGAGAAAGGGGAACCCTCTTACACTGTTGGTGGGAATGCAAGTTGGTACAGCCACTTTGGAAAACAGTGTGGAGGTTCCTCAAAAATTTAAAAATAGAGCTGCCCTATGACCCAGCAATTGCACTTCTGGACCCCAAAGACACAGATGTAGTGAAAAGAAGGGCCATATGCACCCCAGTGTTCATAGCAGCAATGGCCGCAATAGCCAAACTGTGGAATGAGCCGAGATGCCCTTCAACAGATGAATGGATAAAGATGTGGTCCATATATACAATGGAATATTACTCAGCCATCAGAAAGGATGAATATCCAACTTTTACATCAACATGGATGGGACTGGAGGAGATTATGCTAAGTGAAATAAGTCAAGCAGAGAAAGTCAATTATCATATGGTTTCACTTATTTGTGGAACATAAGGAATAGCATGGAGGACATTAGGAGAAGGAAGGGAAAAATGAAAGGGGGGAAATTGGAGTGGGAGATGAACCATGAGAGACTATGGACTCTGAGAGACAAACAGGGTTTTAGAGGGGAGGGGGTGGGGGGATTGTATTAAGGAGGGCACGTACTGCATGGAGCACTGGGTGTTATACGAAAACAATGGATCGTGGATCACCACATCAAAAACTAATGATGTATTGTATCGTGACTGACATAACATAATGAAATAAAATAAAATATCTTCCCATAAAAAAAAGAAAGAATGGATGAGGCAAGGCTCCTAAAAAATGTAACGCATACCAGCTTAAGAATATATAAAATAGGGGCACCTGGGTGGCTCAGCCGTTAAGCGTCTGCCTTCGGCTCGGGTCATGATCCCAGGGTCCTGGGATCGAGCTCCGCATCGGGCTCCCTGCTCGGCGGGAGGCCTGCTTCTCCCTCTCCCACTCCCCCTGCTTCTGTTCCTGCTCTCGCTAACTCTCTCTGTCAAATAAATAACTAAAATCTTTAAAAAAAAAAAAAAAAGAATATATAAAATAATAATAACGAAGATGCATCACAAGATATTTGTGTGTGCGCATGCATGCGTGTGTGTGTGTGTAAGAGAAAAAAGAGAGAGAATTAAAAGGTAAGTTTAATGTGAATTAGAAGATAAAACAAATTTTATTTTTAAGCTGATAGACTTCAAGCAAATGGCTATAGTTCAGGGAAGGAACTCAGGCTAATTTTTAAATTAATAAAGCCTTGTCAAATATTATCTCAATTAGTCATAACCATAAATCTGTGAATTCTGGTGCAGTGTTGGAAGAAACTGAAATTCAGAGGGGTTAAGTGACAGGTAAGATAACACAGCAAGTGAGTTGGTGCCGTTGGGACCAAAAGCTCTGAATTGTAACTGCAAATTTTGTGTGATGCTATACTGCCGTTCATTTTAAACTTGTTTTAAGACAAAGATTGTGATATTTGGGGGAATAGACAAATCTATATACTGGGCACCCCAGATCTGTCCTGCCTCCTGTTTTTTTGATAAAGTTTTATTGGAAATCAGCAATGTCTATTTATCTGTGTATTGTCTATGGCTATTTCAATACTACCACAGCATAACTGAGTGATCGCAAAAGATATCATACAGCCCACAAAGCTGAAACTATTTACAATCTGATCCTTGTTGACACAAAATGAACAAACTTTATAGAATCTCTAAAAGTAAGAAAGAAACTTTATTCAAGCCCAAGTTAGGACAGCTGCCCAGGAAACACACTCTTCACAGGGAAGAAAGTGTCTGTAGACTGAACAGTTTTCAAAGAGTTCTGTACTTTTTTATATCTTGTAAAAGCTCAAAAGATTACAGATTACCATATAGGCAGGAATCACAAGTTCTATTTATTTTTTTTTTTTAAGATTTTATTTATTTATTTGACAGAGAGAGACACAGTGAGAGAGGGAACACAAGCAGGGGGAGTGGGAGAGGGAGAAGCAGGCCTCCCGCCGAGCAGGGAGCCCGATGCGGGGCTCGATCCCAGGACCCTGGGATCATGACCTGAGCTGAAGGCAGACGCTTAACGACTGAGCCACCCGGGTGCCCCTGGAATCACAAGTTTTAATATCAAGGAATGCAGGGAGTAGGATCATTGATCAATATCTTTAAGGACAAGATGGTTTTCCTTTAGGCTACTCATTTACAAAGCAGGTCTACAATGTATGCTTGGTGGGCCATAAGTTAGGCTTTTGTTTTAAAAAAAAGTGTCATCACACACTGAAATAAAGCTCTCTGACACCAATCTGAGTTGTCGTGCATGGCTGCCTCTGCAAAGGAGAGTAGTGGCATACGAAGTTGGTCTTTATGGACAACCTGTTGCTTACTTAAAGACGTTCCCATAACTAACAAGTTTATAACAGACCGAAAAATAGATCAGAGAGAAATCAAAAGTAAATATTGCACTCCTGAAAGAAAGAAAAAAGTGAGTTCAATGGTCACTCCATCACAGGCATGGAGTGCCTGTAGTTCCTACCTGGATGAGCAGACGTCCTTTCCCTTTCTCCGGCTTGAGGAGTGACGTGTGTGCAGGCAGGGAGTACATGGAGTAGGTGACCACCAAAGACAAGTGTTTCTCCTCTCATTTACTCCCTGGATGAGTGTTGAGTGCATTGAGCTGCAACAAGGATCTGACTGTTTTCAGTCCAGAAATTTCAAAGAAGGCCCAGTTTTCTGGACATTCCTTTGCTTTTCAATTAGTCTCATCTAGGGAGGCGTATGTTTATTAAATCTTATCTAGCCAGGCATTATGAATTCCCACAAAAAGTTAAGGTACAGACATACTGACTTAGAAAGAAATCTAAAATGTCAGGTCTTTAGAGAGTTCTTTCTTTCATCACCCTTTATAGAAAGTTTGCCAGCACCTGATCTATTTGACTGAAAATAAAGTCGAGAACATTCTTTAACATATGGAACACAGAATGAAAGCAAGATTTGTAAATTAGAATATGTAAGTAACCACAGATCTTAAAGAAGATTACTGCTTCTTACCCATAACCAAAAGGCTAAAATAACAAAGCAGAACAAGTGAAAGGAAGATAAGAGACATGAGACACAGATAATAAAGCATGATGTTAACAAATATATCAATTATAGGGCAGGATAGCCTGAAAACAGTAATATGCTTATCCTGAGAAACAAATTTATTTAAATCATTATCTATTATGTGTGACATGTATTACTGACATGGTTGTTTAGGAACTGAAAAATAAGGGCTAAGGTAATCTTTGATTTCTAAACCATTAATATGAAACCATTAATAAAAAAGTTTCTTTTTTTTTTTTCGGCAAAGAATGTCACCCCTTTTTCAATGAGAACAAAACTGATCACCGTATGAGTGAGGAAGGTCCGTGAACACGCGGTTATATATAATAGGAAGATGGTCCCCACCCCATTCCAGTTCAAGGTGGTGACGAAAAAGGATCCTGAACTCACCCCCTCCCACAAACACACCTTATCTACATTATCTACGGAACAGCTTCTTCTGAAAAAAAAAAAAAAAAAAAAAAAACTAAAAACTGACTCCCAAGTCAAGAAAGGCCCACATCTAAGCAGGTAGGAGAGGCTGGGACACAATGTAACCATAAACCCCAACCCCAGCACTGCAACTGACACGGAACTCAAAACCGTGAGCTTTTCCCCGAAGAGTGAAGGGTTTGAACCCCACATCCGTCACCCCCCACTCTTAAGACGAGCACCTGCCGAGCCCCCACAACAGCTAGCTTTGAAAAACAACAAAGCCGGCATCCGCAAGACCCACAAGTTTAGAATGACCCGAAAAACAGCTCTTAAGGGGCCCATGCGCTTGGACTCACCCGCCTCAGGGCCCAACGTGGAGGCAGCAGATGGAGGGACAACCAGCCTTTGTGTGTGAGAGGCTCTCTTGCTTTTTTTACGGTCTTGGAGCATTGGCCTGAGGGGCAGGCGTCTGATATAACACACATGTGGAGGCTTGCGGGTGGGGGGGCGGCCCTCTCCATTGATGGAGACTGGCGGGCGCCATCTTGGCGTTTCCCTCTGCCGAGCCTCGAGCGCCAGTCTCTCGTGGAGGGGAGGTTTTTCTTGCGTCTTGTGTGCTTGTCTTTGTGGCTGCCGCCTGGGGATGCCCTTGATGTCCAGGCTCTGGTGACCAGGGGTGCTAGTGTTCCTGGATCCCACAGGACTGTAACCATCAGAGACATAGTTCTTGGCAGGCTACCACCCCCAGGGCGCTGCTAAGGCTGAAGCAGCCCAGCGTTTCTGTGAAAAAAGACCCGTGTGCTTGTTCGGAAGCTTCTGCCTGAGGCGCGGGCTTCAGGTTTGGCTCACGTGTAGGGGCCTGATGATGGACCGGATCTCGTGCTCTCCTGCTCTCAGGGACTGTTGCAGGTGCTCACCATCTCGCTCTCCCTCTGCCTCGCTACGGCTCACTGGTATCTCCCAGACAGGCGCGTATACGCTCATCTGGAGCCCCGATTTTTGTGACTGCCACTCAGGGGACACCTCTGGATCGCCTGGCTCTAGTGGGTCACAACGCTTATGCTTGTGGTCTCATAAAACTGTATGTATTTGCATTTCTTTTATTTTTTAAATTTTATTTTATTTTTGTTCCGGCTTTATTAAGATATAATTGACATAAAACATTGTATAAGCTTAAGGTGTAGGAGTGATAATTTGATACACTTATATATTATCATTACAAAATAATTATCACAATAGGCTTAGTTAACACTTCCATCACCTCATAAAATTACCATTTTTTATTTTTGTGGTGTATATTAAATACTCTAAAAGCTACTGCCTGAGAGTCTGGCTTCCATTCGGCCTGAATCTAGGTGCTGTTTGAGATCCTCACTTTTGAGACCCTGAAAGGCTTGGCACACCCTCCACTACTGGGAGCTCTTAAAATATAATAGGCTGGGACGCCTGGGTGGCTCAGTGGATTAAGCGTCTGCCTTTGGCTGAGGTCGTCATCCCAGGGTCCTGGGATCGAGTCCCACATTGGGCTCCTTCCTCGACGGGGAGCCTGCTTCTCCCTCTGCCTGCCGCTCCTTCTGCTTGTGCTCACTCTCTCTCTGACAAATAAATAAAATAAAATAAAATCTTTTAAAAAAATAAGATATAATAGGGCGCCTGGGTGGCTCAGTCGTTAAGCGCCTGCCTTCGGCTCAGGTCATGGCCCCAGGGTCCTGGGATCGCGTCCCACATCGGGCTCCCTGCTCAGCGGGAAGCCTGCTTCTCCCTCTCCCACTCCCCCTGCTTGTGTTCCTGCTCTCGCTGTCTCTGTCAAATAAATAAATAAAATCTTTAAAAAAATAATAATAAGATATAATATAATAGGCTCAGGGCTCCTGGGTGGCTCAGTAGGTTAATCGGCTGCCTTCTGCTGGGGCTGTGATCCCTGGGTCCTGGGATGGAGCCCAAGGTCAGGCTCCCTGCTCAGTAGGGGCGCTGCTTCTCCCTCTCCCTCTGTCCTCCCTGCTCCTTCTCTCTCTCTCAAATGAATAGATAAAATCCTTAAATATATATATTTATAGAAAGAGAGATATATATTATAGGCTCAGTTTTCTCATCTGTTAATGAGGATAAGACTTCTTTCACTTTTATGCTGAAGCAGCGAACATAGTCATAAGCTGCTTAGATGCCCCTTAAAAGAACTTGTTGGGGCGGCTGGGTGGCTCCCTGATTAAGCACCCACCTCGATCTCAGCTCAGGTCTTGATCTCAGGGTTGTGAGTTCAAACCCTGCATTTTGTTCCACGATGGGCGTGGAGTCTACTTAAAAAAAAGAGTGGGGGCTGGTGCTTGGGTGGCTCAGTTGGTTCAGTGACCAACTCTTGGTTTCAGCTCAGGTCATGATCTCTGGGTCCTGGGATCCAGCCCTGAGTTGGGGCCCAGGCGGGGCAGGGAGTCAGCTTGAGGATTTCTCCCCGTTTGCCCTCCCCCCCCACACACACACAAGAGCCTGCTTATGCTCTCTCTCTCTTTCAAATAAATAACTCTTTTTTAGAAAAAGAAGAAATACTTGTTGCCCTAGCCGTCAGCTCCTGCAAGACTGTTTTCAGAGCATGTCCTCATCCAAAGACTGATTGCAGTGGGGATGGGAGAGTGTGTGCGCCCATCTTAGCCTGCTGCTGTGTAGCCCTAACAGGCTGGACAAGGCTTTCTCATGTCTGCATTACAGTTTGAGTTCTCACTCTGCCCAGTCCACCTCTTCCCTTTCTCTGCCACAGCTAGTGATCCCTATAAAATATCCTGCATGCCAGACCTTAAATATATATAGTGGACTGCTTGGATTATCACAAAGGTTTGAGAGACAACAGTAAGAGCTAGGGTGGGGTTGAACAATAAGTTTTCTCTCCTACATGAGGCCCCTCCTTCAAAACTGGAAGAGGTAGATGTTTTATTTAATGTAGAGAAACCAACACAGAGAGCCAAGAGAAATGAAAAGAGGAATATGTTCCAAACAAAAGAACAAAATAAGAACTCAGAAAGATGGTCCATTCTTCTAGAGGATTGGCTTTTAGGAACAGAAAATTAATCAATGGTCACTTGGAAATTTTGTGTTTCAATAAAGCCATTTAGTGATTTTTTTTCTAAAACCCATAAGCTGACTGAACACTCTCCTCTTTGCCATCTTCATCTCTCTGTTCCTGAAGAATGTATATATGTATATATGACTAGATTTAGAAAAGGAGTTAAGACTGCATCAAATCTGGCTATAAATTTATCGAGATGTGTTGAAGGAGAGGGCCACATATGGAAAAAAATCAGTGGACCAAAGAATAAAATCACCACAATAATATGAGCTGACAGAGTAAAAAGAGCCTTGAATGAACTACTTGAGGAGTGTTCCTGAAGAGTGGCGAGGAAGGAGATATAAGAGAGGATGAGCAAGAAGAAAGCAGCCAAGGAAATGAACCCACTATTAGCAGTGACCGTGAACACCAGTTTATAAGTATCTGCACAGGCAAATTTGATTAGCCAAGGTATGTCACAGTAAAAGCTATCTAATACATTAGAGCTACAGAGGGGCAAGTTTACCACAAAAGCTGGTTGGGCCAATATGTGAATGAAACCAATGGTCCAGACAACCACTAAAATCAAAATGCACATTCATGGGTTCACGATGGTCAGGTAGTGGAGAGGCTTACATATGGCCATATATCTGTCAAAGGCCATGGCAATGAGCAGTATATCTCATTGCCTCCAACAGCATGGCAAAAGAAGACCTGAGCTAGATAGCCCCCAAAGGAGAGGACTTTCTGCTTCCTGAAAAGATCACAAAGCATCTTGGCTGCTGCAGTGGAGCAAAATATCAGGTCAATGATGGAGAGATTGGCTAACAGAGAATACATGGGGAGGGGAGGGTATAAGGGTCAGAAGTCACAGTGACCCCTACTAGAAGGATTCCCATCATCCTAGACATATATAAAAGACAATAAAAGCAAAAAAGAAGCTGGATCTCCCAGGAATTGGAGAGTCCCAGGAACACAAACTCAGACACCCCGGGGTGATTGGCTCCATCCATTGGTTCATTTGGTAGGTTTACGCTCCTGATACCTAAAGCAAGTGATAGAATTCAAATTCATACTATCACATTAATACACTCTATGGAAAAAGTATATAAAATTTGGAAGACAAATATTACCTGAGCATTTCACAAAAATCAAATAACATCCTTTTGGCCACTATTACTGTAGTTACATATGATAGCAACTGAGTTGCCAAATAGCCTTGCTAACATAAGGAGTGGTGCCTAGGAAAAATTTATTTAAATGACAGATCTTTCACATACCATGTAAATTATTTTTTCTGATTACTTTTTGGGAGTAGCAGCTAACTCAAATTTAGGTATTTAAGCAAATGGGACTTTTGATAGAATAAAAAGCCAACTAAATTTGGAACATCTGGTTCTGTCCAAATATAATGGGCCTCAGTGAGGTACATCAGAAAGAAGAATTGGGGCGCCTGGGTGGCTCAGTTGGTTGAGCGACTGCCTTCGGCTCAGGTCATGATCCTGGAGTCCCTGGATCGAGTCCCGCATCGGGCTCCCTGCTCGGCGAGGAGCTTGCTTCTCCCTCTGACCCTCCCCCATCTCATGTACTCTCTCTCATTCTCGCTCTCTCAAATAAATAAATAAGTCAAAAAAAAAAAAAAAGAAGAATTGGACAAGGAATTGCTGAATAGACAGGAGAATTTACTTGAACTTCTTTCACATTAAAAAAAACATTGGAGAGAATAACAGGGTGGATCATTGTTCATGTTGGTGGTCGAGTTAACTAAGATCTAATGGGTGAGGAGGAGCGAGCATGGGGGACAGAGTGGCATGGAGAATGCTTCTAGCAGAAGGAACAGCAGACAAGTCTTGGAGACAGGAGAGAGCCACGCATCTTTTATCCTTCAAAACCTGCTCAAAGATTTCCTTTTCCAGAAGCCTCCCCAGTATAGGCCTCCAGCACATATTGATGATTCCATATATTTTTGGTGTTTTCAGGTACTGATTCAAGCAACCCAGAAAGAAAATGTGCATAAAAATAAGATCAGTGATTTCAAGTTAATTAAGGCCATTTTAGCTGGGGAAAAAGGTGTGTATTAGTTAATAAAATCTTATATATAGATTATACTATATTATAGTATAGCTATACTATAATGCATGTTCAATGCAGTGGGTAGTAACATAGAAGAAAGAAACCCTAAATCTACCTGGGGGGATCTGGGAAGGTTTCCCAGGGAAAGTAGCATTTGAGTAGAGACTTAAAGAGTTTGAGAGAGGAATGAATGGGAGGTGAGAGTTTAGGGTGCCTGAGAAGACATTCCAGGAAAAGTTCCAGGTGGAGTGCAGCATGTGACATGGCATGTTTGGCATGTTTGAGAAACTGTAGTCATTTAGTACTCATGCAACATTACGTACAGTGTGGAGAGTGGTAGGAGAAGAGACAGAGAGCTTTTTAAAAATATTGTGCCCACCCCAGACCAATTAAATCAGAATCTTTGAGAGATGGGCCAAGAGTCTAAGTATTTTTTGAAAGCACATCAGGTCATTCTAATGCACAGCTACTGTGGAAAACTACTGCTCTACTCTATGCTTCTCTTTGTACTCCCAAGAATCTTGTACATCCCTTTTTCTTTTTTTTTTTTTTTTGGAGAGAGGGAGGGGGGCAGGGGTAGTGGGAGAGAGGGAGAGAGAGAGAATCCCAAGCAGGTTCCAGCACAGAGTCAATGTGGGGCTCAAGCTCACAACCCTGAGATAGTGACCTGAGCCAAAATCAAGAGTCAGACCCTTCCCCCCTGAGCCACCCAGGCACCCCCTTTGTGCATCCCTTTATCACTATACTTACCTCATAACATTGAAACTATTTCTCTGTATCTCACAGAAAAGAAGCTCCTCAATGGCAGGGATGCTTTCTTATTTTTCAAATAATAATTTGAAAAAATCTCACAGAATGACTTGATCGAAGAAAAATTATCAACTAATATATTAATTTTTAAGTAAGTTTTAATTGTACAGAAAGCACATGAGTCTATTCTCATTTTAAAATCTAGAATACCACGGATAAAACCAAAGACCTTTTGATCATAACCCTTAATCCAGACCCCTGCCCTCTTCTCTAGGGGTAAATGATACATGGTATGTATTCTTCCAGACCTTTTTTATGCTCTACATTTATATCTATTCACCTGTGTAAATAAATATGGCTCTAGTTAATTTCTTTTTTAGATATTTTTATAGATATTTCGGGGTATTGATCAAAGTCCAGACAGGAAGAGAGGTCACATTCAAATGAGTGATTGAAGAGAGTTGACTATAGGAATTATATACAAGTGTTTAGGCAGGGTTAAAGGAGCCAACAAAAGACTGTAAAGGCACCCAGGGCTGGCAAGAGAAGTGAGCTCTTATCATTCCTGGAGTTACATAAGATGGGGAAAGAATGGTTTCTAAGACCACAAGTAAAATCTGTAGCTAGAGAGGAAGGTGACCCAAGAGGAGCTGTGAAAATAACACAGCTGCTTCTGTAACTTATCACAGGCCTATAATACATCCTGTAGTATAGGATGTTATCATTCCAAGTAGTGCCCCAACTAGCGCTGTAACTGCACCTCAGCAGGTCATTCCACTAATCTATTACTGATGGAGCATGTAGGTAGATTAATGAATTCCATATGTGTGTGAGTATACTTCAATTGCTATAAAATGTATCCCCTGGTAAGATGCAATGTTCTGTAGATATAGTAGTAATAATAAGACATTCTATAAATCTGCAAATGACTGTGCTGGCAGATACATTGAGGGTGTATCACTCAAGAGTTTGACCAGAGAAGTGGAACTACTATGAGTGATTTAAAAGAAGGCAATTTCTTATAGGGATTAGACTTTATGCAATGTGGAATCCGTTAAGCAGTCTAGGTAAGTTTGTTACCACTGAATGTCATGCTGGGCCTGAAGCCCAACAGTCTGGAAGGGAAAATGGACAGGAAGTGAAGATGACCAATGACAAACTTGAACTATGTCTCTCACTGCTTCTAATTTTGATGATGCAGGTGGCCTACCTAATAAACTGATGCCCTTCATTATAAAGATGCAGTTGCACCTGGCCCAGGATTTGGAGGAACTGAAGATGGAGATCCAGTAGGAGCTAAAGGAGCTACAGGCCCAAGTTGTTGTCCCACATCAGCAAGGTGAGCCAGCAACATGTATGAGCTATAATGGTACTTGCCCTATACCGTCCTTCAGAAGTGTACTGCTTCACTTCCATCTTCCAAATCTCACACAAACTTTTCTTGTGGTGAACTCTAACATGGAAACATGCATGGAAGGGAATTCTGGAAACATAGTTCTGGTTTAGCTAAGTTGACAGAGTATGAAGCCATGACAACGGACTAGCAAGGCAAATCCATTGTGAAATATATATCTATTCCTTGGGGTGCCTGGGTGGCTCAGTTGGATAAGCATCCAGCTCTTGATTTCAGCTCAGGTCATGATCTCAGGGTTGTGTGATTGAGCCCCACGTCTGGCTCTGTGTTGGGCATGAAGCCTGCTTAAGATTCTCTTTCTCCCTCTCCATCTGTCCCTCTCCCATTCTCCCTCCCTCTCTGGAAAAAAATATAAAAATAAAAAATATATATATACATATGGAGGTATATGTATACATGTATGTATCCATATGTGTGTGTGTGTGTGTATAATATATATATTTCTGCTGGGATAAATCACTGCTTCCATGATAAAAGAGATCCAGTGTAATCAGTGTGCCACTAGATAGCTAGCTAATCCCCCCAAGGAATGGTGCCAAATTGGTTTCAGCCATTGACAGTTTGGGTCTCAGCAATGGTAGTAGACAGATCCACTTTATTGAAGGAAAGTCCATGGTAGTGAGCCCATGCATAGTTTCCATCCCTGTTACCATAACCACTTTACACATGAGCCCAGTGAGCAAGCACTGGAGTGGTTAGGGACAAGGCTGACTAAAATTTAGTGAATGGGTATCTAATCCACATAATTAATAGCCTTCTCTAAAATGGATGCCCTCTACTGGGCATTTACATGAAAATATCTTCATTGAGTACAGGATTTAATTAACCAAATCTAGCAGGCCATTTATAACATTCCAGGTACTCATATCAATACATTAATATCTGAATATCAGGTGAGTACTTGTACCCTACCTGATTTAGTCTCATATTTTGTCTTTTGCAGCCTAATAATCTTAAAATTCACTCACATACATATTCCCCAGACTTTACCAATATTGGCAAGATCCTACAATTGTTTTGGTATAAAACTGTATATTATCAGAACAGTCCTTGTACTTCTCTCTTCAGAATATGTTGGGACCTAACTCTTATAATGGTCCTGAACACAACAGTTCCAGGTAAAGCCAAAAATATATTTTTATTCAAGGAAAGACTGGTTCATTCAGACTTCAATGAAGGTATTGTTCTGCCAGCAAAAAGGGTAAGGAGTTGGGAGATCAAGTGACTGTGACATTTGCTTGTATATGATTTATATCCTTGCCTTTCACTTGAACTTTATTCCATAAAAGCACAAGTGATAATCTGAGTAAAAATATATATCTTCCTTGTCTGGGGCACACTGGACTTTGATCCTATGTGGCACATATCCCCCAGACAAGGAAGATATACAGGTATTCCTCTATGTGAGCCAACCATTCCCAGGATCCCATTGTGAGGGTCTGTTTCCTGGGACTTCTCTTTATACAAATAGTTATGTTAGGGTTCCACCAGGAAAAAATGTCTCATTCAAATGGAGTAAATGGGAAAAATATAATGAATAAGGGTGTAGGTGGTAATAAGGGAAATCAGCAAGGAATGTTAAAGTATCCAGGACTTGTAACTACAGGGTGCTATTACTATCCCTAAAGCTGATAAATAATGGGAGGAAACACTACCATAAACCAGAGAAAGAGCTACTGGAATAGAATAAGGCCACCAACAAGAACTGAGGGCTTTGGTGGAGGAATGCAGTAATTGTCAACACAAAGTACAGAAGGGAGGAAGCTGAGGGACTTAATACCCACGTTTCACTCTTCATGTCCTCCAGATCTCTACAATAGCCTCCATTAGCTACACCCAAGCAGAAGTCAAAGAGCACAGCAACTGGTTGATTTAGTCCATAAAGTTCAGTTTACAGGGCACAGAGGAGAGGAGAGTCGACACAGTGAAAATTAGATATGGAAAGACAATTAGAGAATAGCCATCAGAACAGTTTAACATTCTCCCATAAGTGAACATCTGGGTTTTCCCAATGTTGCTTTTATAAGATAATAACAAAAATTGTTATATGTGTTGTTATACATATGTCTGAGTGCTTCCAAAGGATATATAATGAGAAGTGGAGTTTCTAGGAAATATTTTATGCAGTTTCATTTTTAATATATATTGTTAAATAGTCCCTTGACCACATAGAAGTCCCATGACCACAACTGTTTAACTAATGAACAGAAAGAATACATTCAGATAGTAGTCATATGAGGGACTTACCAGTTAGGACAAAGGATAATTACATTAGCATTGGACAGAGTTTATTGATGCCTTCCTTTCTACTGGGTTGGTGGACTCATGACCCATAAAGAGTGGAACTACCAGATCAGAGGAGCCCTGGGTGTTATCATCATTATAAGGCTTGGATCCTTTATAAACCCATGAAAAATGTATCAACATCTTAGCCAATAAACCTACATTCTAACTGCGTTATCAGTTGGACTTTGTTTCCAGATTTTAAGACTGGAATTTTATGCCACAAAGCTGAGGAAATTTCTACATTTGTCCCACACCGCATATGGGCTTTCAGCCTAGAGAATTTATTTAATTTGAATTTCCCTAATTAATAGTGAAGTTCAGCATTATTCATACTGTTTCTTAATTTTAAACTTTTTAAATATCTTAAAATATAAACTGTTTCTATGTCTTATGTATCGAATGCTTGTATCAGTTAGGGTCCCATCAGGAGAAAATGACATATTAAAATGTAATAAATGAGAAAAATCTAATTTAAAAATATTTTGTAAATAAGAGGTAATCTGACTCTAGCTTTTTCCCTCGGGTTTGTCTCTTAAAAGCTCTGAAGTGGTCACTGAGCTTCAGCTCATTTATAAAACACTGGCATTAGTCAGAATCATGGAATTGATAAAATCATGATTTTAGGGATCATTTACAGTAGGATCCAGTCTGTCTTAGAAATGGATTCTATCAAAACCTGATTGGAACCAGTTTACCACCCTATTGGTTCCCTCATTAGTAAGTTACATAAATAATTGACACATGTTCACTTTATATGAGTTATATTTTTAACTTTTTGAAAATTGTTCTTTGACTGCTCTGAAGGTCCCATCAATATATCCAAGTAGACTCACAACAAGGAATGTTCCTCATAGGATGTTTAAGCCAAGCATGTCTCTTCTTGGTTTGCATAATGAATCCCAACCAGCAGTAAAACATTACCTTCACTGACACTCTGATCTTGGTTTTGTTTTTCTGCTTTGGTAGTTTTTTGTTTGTTTGTTTTTGGTTCTTGACCAAGTTTGGTTCCAATCCTGGTTGGCACAGGACTGATAGATTATTTCTCATTGGTTGTAACAGAGAATATGAATTAGGTTTCATGATCTGATTGTTTGGTAATCTCTGTTGGGATGGTAAGGACCTATTCTCTACCAGATGAGAGATGAAAGATAAAATTTGGTTTGTTAGGTGACTTTTTTTTTAATCTGTTTGTCTCCATTTTTTCAATCTGTTTGTCTTGCTTCCATTGGATGTAGAATTTGTCTTGTTTCCATTGGTAACAGAATAAAAGTTTCATTAGAGATCTAGTGTGAGATTTTGTGTATCAATCAATCTACACTTTTAATTTTTTGGTGAACCCAAGTCCTGATCACTAGCTGAAATTCTAGAACTGACCTAGTAGTTTTATGTGTGACTGTGTTTCTGTAATTGAGGAAAGTTTTCCTCTCGTTTTATGAATGTGAAATATTTTCCTACTTCCAGAATGTATTAATAAATATAAACCCTCCTAAAGGAGTTCTGTTAGTATTGCTTTGTGGAGATTAAGTGCTGCCTTAAATCTACTATTCCCCAAATTCCAAAAAAATAAAGTCAGATTTCTGCTATTTTATATACGAGATGTTTTTCATGGGGAAAAATCTCATAGAAATTATGGCTCAGAATGTTTTTCTGTGGCTCAGAACATTTTAATGTGAGAATCCAAATATAAATAATCAAAGTAAAAGTTAGCACACAGACTGGTTTGGTAACATGTTTTATAAAATAGCTATAGGTCTGTTTGTGATTTTATCAGAATGGAGTATAAAGGAAGCATTTAAAATTATGGAAAATGTAAAATCAGTTGTTCAGTCATTTGGAAATATAATTCAGTTTTATAGTGAGTCTACTGAAATATAATTTCTAAGATCCTGAGTTGTTTTTAAGATTTTGGGTTAGTGTTAATAAAGTAATTAGTAGATATTCACTGGATAATTTTTAAATGAGATTCAGTATTGAAACATTGGGTGTGTGTGTGTGTGTATGTGAGTGTATCACTTTACTCATACCTTTATAGGGTGTATCTTTGGATCGTGTTAATAAATTTGTTCATTTTTACTACTCCAAGAAAGGAGACTCTTAACTATAGGAAAGAAACTGAGGGTTGCTGGAGGGGAGGTGGGTGAGGCAATGGGATAATTGGATGATGGGCATTAAGGAGGGCACTTGATGTAATGAGCACTGGGTGTTATATGCAACTGATGAATCACTAAATTCTACCCCTGAAACTATTAATACACTATATGTTAACTAAATTGAACTTAAATTAAAAATTTTAAAAATAACAATAATAAAGGGGATTAACATAACAATAAAAAAATTTAAAAAAACAAATAATAATAATAATAATAATGATGTTTAATACCATTAAGAAGGTGTAATTAGAATATTTGTGAAAACAGGGGATTATATTTTGAACATTCCTGAGCCTTCTTAGTCTATTAACATAATAATATAGGAGAGGCAATTCTTAATTACCCACCTTAAGTTAACAGATCCATCTTCTTTTTTTTTTTTCACTTTTACATGTCCATTTATTAAACAAGAACTCCTTCATGGCAATTTCATACAATATTTATTAGTGATTAGTGTTGAGAAAATTATTTCCCTCTACATACAAAAATACAGATTTGAACACTATGAAAACAATCAGGACAAGTAGCATGAAAAATAGGTCCTTCAAAAGAAATAGAGGCAATGTGAAGCTTTGTCTGCTGTCAGGGACAAACCACAAGGAGCAAAGGCTTTGGGGCCCCAAAACCACTCCAAATGGATAGAGTCAAACCCACAAGCCAGGGTTTGAGAAGCCAGGAGACCCACCAACAGCATAAACCAATGTGTGCAGAATTCCCCATAGCTGTGTCCAAACTAGTAAAGGAAATAAACTTTTAGGAAGCAAAATGTAATAGTTATTAAATTAATATTGCTCCCCAAAAGTGCCACCGGGCCAATTACCAATATTGGAGTTACTAGCCATCTGACTTGACTTCCTCTGTTAAAATAATTACATATGCTGACCCTTCAAAAGGACAAAAAAGAAGGTATGATTTTGTTTCAATAAATCCATTCCTTCATTTTGCAACAGCTCAGCTCATTTACTCGAGATTTTTCTTGACCAGACAGAACCTGTGTCCTACAGGGGTGGGAAAGCCAAAGGAGCAGCTAGAGTGTTAGCTGAGTCTTGATTTCATCAAGCTCCTCACAGCAGGGAATCTATTTGTCCAGGCATAAAACCAGAAAGAGTCACTGAGCCCACCTCAGGCATCCATAAATCAATCTGAGATCTGAGAAGGCCAGCTGGCAGAGGCCACCTGGGCAGCCTGAACAAATCAGTTCTTCTTGACCAAACTTTAATCAGGCTTCTCTGAGCACTCTTCTCCACTAGCCCTCAACTCCACTAAGCCCCCATCCTTGTTGGGCTTCCATAGACCAATTATAACTAGAATCCTATTAAGTCAGTTTAGAGAAAACCCCTCACCTTTGATATCTGATTCTTAAATACTTACTCTCAATATCTGATCACTCTGGCCTGCCTTCAGCAAGAATCCTATTAGGTCAGTTTGGCAAGAATTCTCCCCTTAGTAATTTCTATCCACCAACCACCTCCCATCTGCTCTTTGGCTATAAATCCACACTTGTTCTAATTGTACTGGATATGAAGCCCGGTTCTATACTGAGATCCCTTTTCCCTTATTGTAATACTACCTGATTAAAACCAGTTTTTCTCACTTAGACTACTGCTGTCAGACTCTGAGGTTTTTTTTTTTAATAGAGTACTGTCTGTGAAACAAAAGTTATTTACCTTGGTTAAAGTCTTAAAAGGGATGATTAAGACTGTATGAGAAGTAATTGTAAGGTAACAGGATCTGGTTTTGTTTATTCAGTGGGATAATGGACAGATTTATTCTAAGGTAAAATTTCTGGTTTTTCCAAAATTTGAAAGAGGAAGACAAACTCCAATGTAGATAGAAAACTATAGAAGGTTCAGGAAGCAAATTCTACTTACCTTGGTTTCATATATATATGAATATAAATAATGAGACTGAAAATAAACAATGATATATGTTAATATTTTGGCAGTTTGAAAAGCCCAGCTTTAATTGCTTTATTTTTAAAAACAGAAATGCTTTATGACCAAATACTATATTGAAGCAAGACCAGAATTTGGTTTCCTCTCATTTACAATGTCCTGACAAATTACCTTGGTATATTCATTCTACTCTTGACTAAAGGCAGTAAATGTTATTCTTTACCTTCTGTGTAACCATACAAGTTAGCAGAGATTCTTTGGCTCCCAAGAATAACTTTGTGTCTTATGCTGACTTTTTATGCTCTATTATTGGACCCGGAGAGACAATCTGGGGGTTTCAGAGGGGAGGAGGGTGGGGGGAGGGGTAACAGTGTGATGGGTTTTGAGGAGGGCACGTGCTGTGATGAGCATTGGGTGTTATACTTAACTAATGAATCATTGAACACTACATCAAAAACTAATTATGTACTATACAGTGGCTAACTGAACATAATAAAAAATAAATAAATAAATAAATAAAATAGAGTTAATTACCTATGAAAGAGCTGAAGTTCCTTCTGTTTATTTTAAATATATTTCACTCTGATTAATAGGTAGCTATACTACAGCCATTCTCGTTCTAAGAACCTACACTACCTACACCACTGTTGTGGGTGGTTTTGTGTCTACCAAATATATAAGTTGAAATCCTAATCCCCAGTACCTGTGAATGTGACCATGTTTGGAAATAGTCTTTGCAGATGTAGTCAAGTTAAGATGAATTCATGCTGTATTAAGGTAGATTGGGAGATACTTCATGTTCTGAAGGCCTGAAAGAAGTATACCCTCTTATATTTCTAAAAATTACTTCAGATAAATACTGTTCCTTAGGAATTTAGTCTTGAGATTACTATAATCATTGGTTTAAAAATACTTCCTGTGTAATACTCTTTTTTCAAAAGTGAATGTCCCTCCCCCCTGAGTGAAAGACAAAATAGACCCAGTATCATCATGTATAATCAAATCAAGGTAAGAAAACGAGAGCTTTTCTCTAAGTTTGACCATCAATAATGAACATCAGTACTCAACAAGGGCTCTTTACAATACAGGCATCACTTAAGAGATCTTCCTCTAACTCACTAGCTGTCTGCATACTCTCCTCATTGCCACCTTCATTTCTTGATTCCTGAATGTATAGATGACTGGATTCAGGAAAGGAGTGAGAACAGCATCAAAGATGGCCAGAAACTTATCCAGGTCTATGGAGGGAATTGGCCATGTATAAAAAAAAATCAAAGGACCAAAGAACAAGAATACCACAGTGATGTGAGCTGACAGTATGGACAGAGCCTTGGATGAACCAGCTGAAGAGTATTTCTGAACAGTGAGAATGATGATGATATAGGAAATGATCAGTATGAAGAAGGAGCCAACAGAGATGAATCCACTATTGGCTGTGACCATGAACTCTATTCGGTAGGTGTCTGTGCAGGCAAGTTTGATGAACCAAGGAAGGTCACAGTAAAAGCTGTCCAATACATTAGGACCACAGAAGGGTAAGTTTACCACAAAAGCCAGTTGAACCACAGAGTGGATAAGGCCTGTCTTCGAGGCAGCCACTAAAAAGAAGATGCACATTCCTAGGCTCATGATGGTCAGATAGTGGAGAGGCTTACATATGGCAACATATCTGTCAAAGGCCATGGCAATGAGCAGCACTATCTCCACACCACCAATGACATGAAGAAAGAAGATTTGAGCGATGCAGCCACCAAAGGAGATGACTTTACGCTTTCTGAAGAGGTCATAAATCATCTTGGGAGAAGTGACTGAAGAAACTCCCAGGTCAATGAAGGAGAGGTTGGCCAACAGAAAGTACATGGGGGAGTGCAAATGAGGGTCAGAAGTCACAGTGAGCATGATGAGGGAGTTTCCCATCATGCTTGCCACATAAAACATGGAGGAGAACACAAAGAGGAGAAGTTGGATCTCCCAGGAGTTGGTGAGTCCCAGGAACACAAACTCTGACACTACGGAGTGATTCATTCCATCCATTGGCTTTGTTGGCACTGCTACCTGAAGAAGGACATAGGAGAAAATGTAAATTATGATAATTATGTTAATAGATTGGGAGAGAGGTCAAAATTATGAAGGCCTGTTTCTACTATAGCATTAGAACCAACCTGATATGCTCATGGCCTCTCAAATGTGATTACCCAGAAAAATGGTGGCTGTCATGTGGAGCTGCTCTCTACCACCAGGTTGTCTCTGCATTTGATGCCCTCTGCTTCCTCTCAGGATTGATGCCGTGATTATTCATGAGTTATAACATAGTCAACATGAGGCAAACCTTTTGATTTTTGGTTCAAAACTGATATGATCTGGCCCTAGTCATGCAGAACTAATCACTATTTCAATCCCTTCCAAGTCCATAAGCCTTTATCTGAAAGACAGATCCTTCTTCTCTTCCATCCCAGTCCCCACCTCTGGGAATATATTCATCTTTAATATTACTTAAATGTTTACAATGTCTACAAAGTCTTGCTTTATTATTACTAGTATAGCCGCCAAGTTTTCTCTGCATCTAATACTCTGCTTCTTCCCAGGGTAGATACTATGATCCTTGTCCTGAGTTATAAGATTGCTCAACTTGGGTAATAAGAATTCAATACCAAATTCTTTTGATTTTTGGTTCAAGACTATTATAGCCTGCTTCCAATCACACAAAACTCCTCACCACTTCTAAACTATTTCATTCACTTCCAAAACTACAAGGCTTATTCTGACAAACAGACCCTTCCTCCTAACTCCCCACCCCTGGAACATATTTATCTTCAAGGCTTATTAAATTTTAACCATGTCTGTGAGGTCTGCTTTATATCACTAGCATTTATTTTACTATGTCTTGTGTTTTAGTAACCTAGGTACAGTTCTAACTCACCAAAAGACTGTAAGCTCCTTGAAAGCAGATATTGTGACTTATTCATATTTAGATTCCCTGAAGTAATGAAGAAGTGGTCCACACAGAGGTGCAGGTCCATAAACTGTCTTTTATGAGTTTGCATCATGGTATGCACAGAAATTGAGAGTGCTAAGAAACTTATCTAGCAATTTTACATCACAGCAAAACCCAGATGTATAATTTTGTATTTACTAGAGTATCAATCCATGATTGGGGAGGTGGGGAGGGGAACCTACGTCTTCACCATTTGAGAAGCACTGCCCTAGAATACTGAACACATGACCTCAGCAGCCTAAACCATGAAAGGCATCATGGTGCAATGAAAAGTATTTTGTTCAAACCTCTTTAAAAAGACTTATCACAGACCTGTACCTCTGAAACAAATAATACATTATATGTAAAAAAAAAAAAAAAGAAGAAGATAGCAGGAAGGGAAAAATGAAGGGGGGGAAATCGGAGGGGGAGACGAACTATGAGAGACTATGGACTCTGAGAAACAAACTGAGGTTTCTAGAGGGAAGGGGGGTGGGGGGATGGGTTAGCCTGGTGATGGGTATTAAAGAGGGCACGTACTGAATGGAGCACTGTGTGTTATATGCGAACAATGAATCATGGAACACTACATCAAAAACTAGTGATGTAATGTATGGTGATTAACAGAACATAATAAAAAAATAAAATAAAAAGACTTATCACATTACCTTGTAATTTTAATTTTATTTAGAGAAGCAACATAGTATAGTGGAAAGAACATGGATTTTGGATTCACAAAACCAAGAGTTATACTCTGGTTCAGCCACTAAGTTGATATTGGGCAAGTTAATTAAATTCTTGAACCATCTATGAAACTGCAATGAATAATACTAATTTCTCTGAGTAAGTTGTAAAGATAAAGCTTCTCATCATGTATTATTCAATGTGTAAATATTTAGCAAATGTTGGTTACTTCCCTTTATTTCACTTGTCCTTAATAGTGCGCAACACCTGAGATAAATGAATGAATAAGAAAATAAAATGGCACTGGCCAGCACACAGCATCAAAATTTCATATCTAAAAGATATTTTTTTTATTATTATGTTCAATTAGCCAACAAATAATACATCATTAGTTTTTGATGTAGTGTTCAGCAATTCATTAGTTGCATATAACGACCAGTGCTCATCACCACACATGCCCTCCTTAATACCCATCACCTGGTTACCCCATCCCCCACCCCCCTCTCTTCTGTAACCCTCAGTTTGTTTCCCAGAGTATTTCAACAATACATTATGATTATCTCCTTCCACATAATAGATATAATATTCATAGTCTTTTAGTGATCAAAATCAATACCATCCTGTGTAGATTAAATATATTTGCTCTCAAAAATCACTGTATTTCTTTATAGTACTTTCTACAAATGTAATTCATTGATTTTTTTGTTTGTTCTCCTTCCTGATTGTACCGCAACCCCCACAGAGTAAAAAACTTCATCTGTCTTATTGTCCAGTATATCCCAAAACTTATAACCACACCAGTTACAGAATAGGAATTTGTAAATATTTCAGGAAATAAATATTTTCTGAAACAAGAGGATATATTTGGATTATTCAAAAACATGTCCCATTATATAATTAAGGAAGATGGATAAAGAGACTGCATAGTTCCTAAGTAACAGAGAAGATAGAAAATAAAGGACTGTAGAAGTGAAGAAGAGTTAGGAAAAAAGAAGAATAAAAATTTTAAAAGGATGAAGAAATTAGGAAAATATATGTATAATAATGAAGAAAAGAAGGCTAAAGTTTACTTTAAATTAAGTAAAAGGTAGTTTATGAGGTTATGATTTTCATTACTTTCTGGACCCACTCTGGACAAATTCTGTAATCACAAATATAGTATTATATCTCCAAGTGTCTTTTAGGTGCTAAGGCTCTTGGGAAAGTGTCTCAATAAGCCTTTATCAGCTATGCTCATAGAGCCATGGATTCATTTACCTTTTGGCGCTCTAGTCTCCATCAACTACGGAAGAACAGAATTTTAGGAAAAGTGACTTTAAAGCAGAACAAGATATGAACATGGAACTAGAAGCACTAAAAGGATAAAAATACATCCATTCAAATATCAGGGAATACAGAAACTTGAAAAGTTTGGGTCCTCACAATTTTAAAGTGACTTGAGACAGGGTCATATCCAAATCTCAGTCCAGAACAAAAGTCAGAGGTAGAGACACAAAGATGTGTTTATTCACCTAAAAGTTATCAAATACCCATAGGGAAAAACTGAACGATGGTATTCTGAACTCACCCTCTCTTATGTATTTGCTATGCTTTGAAATAACTTCTATTAAACATATTAATTATACACATAATTTTGTAACTAATTAAATATCCATGATGCAAAAGACAAGGTCTAGCTCTTTGTCTTCTGTTGTGATTAATCCTTTTTCTTGATCTGAATGGAAATGATTAATCCTCCAAACAGATCCCCAGACATTTAACCCTGTATAGATGAAGGAAATACTGGAAACTGAAGTTCTAAATAATAGTTATCAAGGTGAAAAGGATCTACAGATAGCTGTTAGGTTTGAAAAAGGTACTAATCTAAATCATCATCCATATAAATTCCCTCAATATAAAGATACTGTGAGTTTAACATCTCTCTCAGCTCACACTTTCTGCATTTTTACCTTCCAAATTGTCACAAAACCTTCTTTATACTCAAGTAAAATCTGCCTTCTCTACTTTTACTTTTTATCATTCTGGGAAAAATAAATCTTGAAAAGGACTTTTCAAATAACTGTTTCTGTACACAAATGCAACAAATAAAGTCACTCCTGAGTTTTCTGTTTGCAAGATGCAAAAAACTCAATATTTTTATTTTTCCTCTTAGAATCTTTTTCTCCCTCCCATGCAAAAAAATTCTCATTTGTCAACCTTCTTTAAACCTTTCTTCTTTCTACTTACAACTTAGAGATAAAATTCATATAAAACACTCTAATTCCAAACTATTAAGGTACCAGAAAAATTAGTTTAATCTCTTACAAGCTTTATGGGTTTTTTTAATCTTTCACATCACATTTTAAAATGCTGTTACATTGTAAATTGTTTATTAGGCTTTGGGGTTTGGGGTCTCCATGTCTTCTATTTTTATTGAAATGTCTATGAAATCCTTTTCCATCTTATAAACTTGACAAGTGCCTAATAAATTTGCTTCCCTTTTCACAGAAGATGATCAGTTTATACCCATCTCTTTTGAAAAGCTAATGGGGAGAAAAATATAATTATCCTTGTTATCTTCCTGTGTCATCAGTCTTTCTCATCTGTTGATCAAGTGGCAGAGAGTGAGAAACATTTATATAATCAACACAAACTGATTAATTTGCTGAATACAAAATACTACAAAACCATGTGACTGTTTCTAATGTCTTTCACATTACCCAAGGTACAATGTGATTCCAGCTAAAAGTCAAGGTCAGTTAACCTTTTCCAAAATGTCAACCAACTTTTTCACAATTATTCTTCTATACTATTCAGTTCCTTATCCTGGATACTATCTTCTTTGCTTTAGGATAACACTCATGCACTTGAGGATATGACTTATATTCATAGCAATTCCAACAACAAAATCATGTCTAAAATTAAAGCCACTTTTTGCATTGCTAAATTTTTTTCCATTCTTCTATTTTACCTGTGTAAAGGGAACAGCATCTTCAGGAAGTTTGAAATTTTCCTATGTTTTCTAACATAAAGTGACATATAAAATCCTGCCATTAGAAGAAATGAAGCTAATTACAGGTCAAGAAGACAATAACCAAGTGATATTGCAAAAACATGATAGTTTAGAAGGAGCTCCTGGATCAGGGGACTTTACCGCTAGAGAACTCTTTGGTTTGACCAGGGCAACCAGTAATCTAAAACTCATAATAAGACACTAGAGAGGAAGAAGGAAATAAAGTGGAATATTTTTATTTAATACCTTTATGCTATTTTGTTGGAATTTTTATAAATATTGATAATTACCCATTAGAATTAATCTCTGAAAATAGGTAAATATTAACTCAAAAAAAATTAATTTTGGTCATCTTGATCATCTCCAAGAAAGCCACTGTGCTTAATTTTTTAGTATAATTTAAATAGTAGAAGAATATATGCACAACTTCATTTTTATGCAATCATTATACTGAGTAATTAGAGATGTATACAAAGATTTAACTATATAGTAATTCATTCCAGTGAATGGAGCTTAAAAGTGAATAAAACAACTGTACCTTCCATCACTAATAAGGAAGCACAATGTCTGGTAGATTTCTCCTGTTTCTGGAGGAAACATACTCTGTAACGGAAATAGCACTCAAACTCATGTACTAAAAGATGTGAAAGGTTCTCAGCTTGAGCAGGGTACAGATCTGGAAAAGGTTTTATTTTCCAGCATTTCCAGATTTGATGCAAATAACCCTTGTACCTGGACCATCCTACTTGGCATACCCTGTAGTGTTAGAAAAATTGGTAGTGAAAAAAGAAAAGCTGTGAAGTTTATAGCAAGCATCAATTGGATAATCACAACACAATTTTTTTTATAATTCTGGACCAACCATTTCCTCCAAGGATTATAGTTCAAGTGAAATAGAGACACACATGATAACACAAAATATCACATCATACCATGGATCCACGTTAAAGAAAAGTAGGTGTTGGCACATGAACACTGGATCTATTGGTCGTATCAAGCTGTACCAACCAGAATCTGCTGGTCTAACAGAGGAATGGAAGGGCTTACTGCAGGAGCAGTTGAAGCCGCAGCTTGGACTTGATATTTTGAGATATATACATATATATACACAATAAATAATTAATATTTAAGCCTTCTAATGGAAAGAACTTCAGGGAATACCTTTAGTTGTATGCTTCCCTTGGAAGGAAAGGATAGCTGTGGTACAAATCTTACTAATTTGTGGCAGGCTTAATTGTTTGGTTTGTTCAGGGACTAAGAAAGAATGAGCTTATACAATTATTGGCATGGAGTTCTAGGGAGAGGTAGGTAGCTGGACTTCTCAGAAAAACAGAGAGAATGACAGTATTTGTGCCCATATAAGAGCTTAATTGAGGTTACTCATTGTACATGAGTAAGATGACCTGCCCCTGTGGTTGTCACTCAGCCTCTTTCCCCAGCTGTTCTAGAACTGCTTAAGTGGCATTAAAACATAGCAGCAGAGTTGATGTCTCTGCAAAAAATCAGCTACTTGAATTTCCCATCACTAAGGCTGATTTGCATACCATTAAATCAAAGCTCCCATTAGTAGGAAGCATAAATTTCCCTAGTATATTATTTGGTTTTATTGTTAGAGTGACTTCTTCTACCTTGGATTCATATATTCCAGCTTTAAAACAGGTAGCTATATGTATATGTATGTGTATATATATATATATATATGTCACTGGTTTAAGATATGTACTGCATCAGATAGTGTCCTGAAATTACAAGATGTTCACCTCCCAGTTGATACAAAAACTGAGCCTTCTTCTGTATGCCACTACCTACTCTAGCAAGCCAGTTGTTTCTGGGGTTTGGAGCACAGGTAAGTCCAGTGAATGCAATGGGTGTAAACCCATGGTCACACTTCACTTCCTATCAAAATATGCCCAAATGCAATATTATATATCAAACCATAACCACATATAAGGCAACGAAGGTATTCTATGAATCAATAAATGGTATTGCTGGCAACACCACTGTGGGTAGGAAAGGCAAAGAAGTACCCAAAATTAACAAATAAATAGGTGACAGATAATTTATATTATGTAAACATATATATTACAAACATATTTATAGTTTATTTATAATGTACATTATATATTTTACATACTATGTATAGCACATGTATTTATAATTTATAAGAATTTTTAATATTTATAATATGTCTATATATAAAATATATAGGATATATATATAGATAGATAGATAATATCTTTCCCTGTGAAGTGAAATTAGAGAAAGACATAGATAGAAATAGAGATAAATATCCCTATGAAGATAAGCATCTCCTCATTTCATAAAGGAAGGGTTTAACTTTCAATCTGTCACAAGTGTGAATAGTCCCAGTCCTCTCAGAGTAAGGTAAGATATGGTACCATACAAGGAGCTGACGATTTACTTTTGTATTGGCAGCTTGGGCACCAGCAGCAACGGTAAGCAAATCAGCCTTAGTGATGGGAAATTCAAGTAGCTGATTTTTTGCAGAGACATCAACTCTGCTGCTATATTTTAATGCCACTTAAGCAGTTCTAGAACAGCTGGGGAAAGAGGCTGAGTGACAACCACAGGGGCAGGTCATCTTACTCATGTACAATGAGTAACCTCAATTAAGCTCTTATATGGGCACAAATACTGTCATTCTCTCTGTTTTTCTGAGAAGTCCAGCTACCTACCTCTCCCTAGAACTCCATGCCAATAATTGTATAAGCTCATTCTTTCTTAGTCCCTGAACAAACCAAACAATTAAGCCTGCCACAAATTAGTAAGATTTGTACCACAGCTATCCTTTCCTTCCAAGGGAAGCATACAACTAGAGGTATTCCCTGAAGTTCTTTCCATTAGAAGGCTTAAATATTAATTATTTATTGTGTATATATATGTATATATCTCAAAATATCAAGTCCAAGCTGCGGCTTCAACTGCTCCTGCAGTAAGCCCTTCCATTCCTCTGTTAGACCAGCAGATTCTGGTTGGTACAGCTTGATACGACCAATAGATCCAGTGTTCATGTGCCAACACCTACTTTTCTTTAACGTGGATCCATGGTATGATGTGATATTTTGTGTTATCATGTGTGTCTCTATTTCACTTGAACTATAATCCTTGGAGGAAATGGTTGGTCCAGAATTATAAAAAAAATTGTGTTGTGATTATCCAATTGATGCTTGCTATAAACTTCACAGCTTTTCTTTTTTCACTACCAATTTTTCTAACACTACAGGGTATGCCAAGTAGGATGGTCCAGGTACAAGGGTTATTTGCATCAAATCTGGAAATGCTGGAAAATAAAACCTTTTCCAGATCTGTACCCTGCTCAAGCTGAGAACCTTTCACATCTTTTAGTACATGAGTTTGAGTGCTATTTCCGTTACAGAGTATGTTTCCTCCAGAAACAGGAGAAATCTACCAGACATTGTGCTTCCTTATTAGGTGGAAGGTACAAAGTTCAGTAATTTTCCTTTACTTTAAGAGGATATCCTCTTAAAGTAAATGGTCTGGACATTCCCCAGACCATTGAACTCCTACAGTTTTTTTTCAAACTTTATTCAGGATAATTGACAAACAAAATTTTATATATTTGAAGTTTACAATGCAGTGACCTAATATACACATATACTGTGTAATGATTGCCAAGATCAAGAAAATTAACACATCCGTAACCTCATATAGTAAACTCTTGGGGCTGTGTGTCTCTGTGTCTGTGTCTGTCTGTCTGTGATAAAAATTCTTAAGATTTACTCTTAGCAACCTTCAAGTACACAATACCATATTATTAACTATAGCACCACATCGTACATTAGATCCTCTGAACTTATCTTCCTACAACTGAAAGTTTGTACACTTTGACCTACATCTCCCCATTTCTACCTCCCCTAAAGCCCTGGCTACCACCATTCTATTATCTGCATCTATAACATCAGCTTCTTTTTTTTTAAATTACTCCACATATAAGTGATACTGTACATTATTTGTCTTTTTCTACCTATGTCAGTTAGCATAATGGCCTCCAGGTTTATCATGTTATCACAAATGGCAGGATTTGCCTTTTATGGCTGAATATTCCAGTTCGTATATATACCACATTTTCTTTACTCATTCATCCGTTGAAAGAAATTTACATTGTTTCCGTATCTTAGCTACTGTGAATAATGCTGCAGTGAAGATGAGTGTACAGATACCTCTTCAAGATCCTGATTTCATTTCCTTTCAATATATACCCAGAAGTAGAATTGCTAGATCATATTGTAGTTCTATATTCAATTTTTTGAGGAACCACCATATTGTTCTTTGCAAACTTCATAATGTTTACTGTAAATTAGCAGCTGTACCAATTTGCATTTCAACCAACAGTACAAAAGGGTTCCTTTTCCTCCACATCCTTGCTAACATTCATTTCTTGTCTTTTTTAGAATAGACATCTGTGTGTTATATGCAACTGATGAATCACTAAATTCTACCCCTAAAATTAATAAAACTATATGTTAACTCAATTAAATTTAAATAAAAAATTTAAAAAAAAAAGAATAGCCATCCTAACAGGTGTGAGGTGAATCTCATTGTGGTTTTGATTTGCATTTCCCTGATGATTAGTGATGGTGAGCAACTTTTCATGGGTCTGTTGTCCGCTTGTATGTCTTCTTTGGGAAAATGTCTATTCGGGTTTTTTATCCTTTTTTACTTGGATTAATTGCTTTTTACTATGAGTTATATGACTTTCTTATTATTTTGTATAATAACCCCTTATCAGATATAGAATTTGCATGTATTTTCTCCCATTGTGTAAGTTGGCTTTTCAATTTATTGATTCTTTTCCTTTTGTATAGAAGTCCTTCAGATTGATACCTTCCCAATTGTTGATTTTAGCTTTTGTTGCCTGTCCATTTAGTGTCTTATCCAAGAAATCATTCCCAAGACCAATGTCAAGGACCTTTTGCCTGTGTTTTCTCCTATGATTAAGTCTTTGATCCATGTCTCTGAAATCCTAAAATTTTAATGATAGGGCAATTTCCATATTCTTTATGCAATTCATTCACTCCCTTGACAACACATACGTATGACCTAAGCATGAATGTACTTGCCATTTCTTCCTTATCTGGTTTGATGGTGTAGTGTCATTAATATAATAGACAATCTTAAATATATATAACCTATCCAGATGATCCATTTCTATTCACACTATGACAAAGGGTAGAACAATAAATAGATACTGATGTCCATTCCATATAAATTCTGTTTCTAACTCTACTTTCTGAAAAAGATGGAAAAGAAAATTTACCAGATCAGTGACCACATATCATATACCCAAGGCTGTGTTAATCTGCTCTACAGTGCCTAGGTGGCTCAGTCGCTTAAGTGTCTGCCTTCAGCTCAGGTCATGATCCCAGGGTCCTGGGATCAAGTCCCTCATCGGGCTCCCTACTCAGTGGGGAATCTGCTTCTCCTCTACTTCTGCTGCTTCCCCTGCTCCCCCTGCTCCCCCTGCTCTTTCCCTCTCTCTCAAATAAATAAATAAAATCTTTAAAAAATAAAAAATCTGCTCTAACAACAATACCACTTTGGGTACAGCAACTGCAATTGAGGCTACTACTGAATTGAGTTTACAATAGTCCATTGTCATTTTCCAAGATCTGCCTGACTTTTGTAGGGGCCACAGTGGTGAATTAAATAGACAGAGGGTGGAGATCACCCTTCCTATATTGTTTGGGTATCATTGCCACCACTATCCCTACAGAATATTATGTACTTTTTAAAATACTGTCTGAGTGTATGGATGTGACAGTCAGTGCCTTCCCCTCTACAGTACCTGAAACCCACAGGGCAAGGAAACAGTGTGGCAGTTGTACCAATGACCAAGTATATCCATTCAAATTATACATCCAGGAAATGGTGTAATGATCACAGGGTGGGAGGGTTGTCATTTGGTGGACCCACTATGCACCAGATCTAGACCGGGACTTTGTATATAGTTAACTCCCACATGCCTCCCTTCAAATAAAGGATCACAATGACCCTTTAGGGATTTGAGTATACCTTTCAACTCAGACTCTGTGCCCAACAGTCCTCAAAATGTTGTGATATCCCTTTATTCCTAGTGTATGATTATGCAAGTTCATGGTCAAAGGTACCTTTGGGGAAAGTACTGAGAGAATCATTGTCATGTATACTCACTGAGCTGTCACACAGCCCTTCCTCCTGGCATTTTTGTTAAAGCAATCTTGGTGTTGCCATGCCCCCCAGCCCCTCCCAGAAGGATAGAGTTAGGGGTTATCTAAGTAGGTTACACATAATAGATCCATTCAAACATCTTGAGCCTTTAGGCTCCTTCCTCTACAGTATATCAGGGGAAATCTGGCATTTCAACTTCCCTGATAGTAGTGAGTGCCTTGGACTAAATGCCTGGTTGGTTTTACATACACAATAAATAATTGTAAATTTACTAACCCCATAAATACTGGGTTTTGTTGGTGATGAGGTCACCAGAGGAAGCCCACAAGGTTGTTTTCAAGTAAAACAGTTATTTTGTTATATTTTATTACCAGATACATTACAGTGCAGGAGTTAAGATTACAGATCCTGCATCAAAACCACAAGGCTTTGTGTCCAGTCTGATTACTTAATACAACTTAGAATATTTAACATCTTCGTGCCTCAGACCCCTGCTGTGTAAAATGGGGATGGTGAGAGTATCTACTCAATAAGATTCAAAGTAAAGCCCTGAGAACAATACCTAGATTGTAAAAAGCACCATATGAGTCACCTCACTCATTACCTCCCCTAGAACACAAATGATGACAGACGATCATTATTTCATTGCCTCATGAAGGAAACTTCAATTAGTGCGTGCATTCCATCCCATTGTCTAGTAATTTTGTTAAATAACAAGCTGCACAATGTATGGAAAAAACCCTTCATACATATTCTTTAAATATTTCATTTTAAAATTTGCTGAAATATTTTAATTTCTCTTTCTGGAAGAGATACAATGATCTTAGTGTCACTTAAGCAGAGTACAAAGTTAATTAATGACGTTCTTTCCCACAAAAGAAATAACATCATTAATTGTAAGTATTTGGGGGGACTTCAGGCCTACAAAATAGAATTTAATCAAAAATCTCACACAGACCTGTACCTCTGAAACAAATAATCCATTATATGTTTAAAAAAAGAAGAAGAAGATAGTAGGAAGGGAAAAATGAAGGGGGGAAAATCGGAGGGGGGAGACGAACCATGAGAGACTATGGACTCTGAGAAACAAACTGAGGGTTCTAGAGGGGAGGGGCTTGGGGGGATGGGTTAGCCTGGTGATGGGTGTTAAAGAGGGCACGTATTGAATGGAGCACTGAGTGTTATACACAAAAAATGAAGCATGGAACACTACATCAAAAACTAGTGATGTAATGTATGGTGATTAACATAACACAATAAAATAAAATTAAAAAATCTCTGATACAACTGTAGACAAAAGAATCCTGCTTAATAATGAATTCTAAACATGTTTTTTATAATTAATGCATTGTTTTAAGACTCAGCTTTGGTAGGACCTGAACAAGGAAATGTATGGTCATGGTAGAAATAAGAAAAGATTTAGAAACAATAAGGAAGTGCTAAATGTAATGACAGTTTACCAGAAAGAAGGAATACACATAAGACATGTAGAGCTCTTTGTACAAACAGACCCATAAGAAAAGCTGAAAGACTAGCATATGCACAGAAATTCAAATACAAAATCATTTGAACGTGAAGGGGGACTAACCTGGCAACCAGGAACATGGTTTCTGGTGCCTGGATCTCTGGTGATTTCTGGCTGTGTGCCTTGGGCTAATTGATTTCACCCCTCAATTCTTGGGTTATAGCTAGTGCAAAAGAAGGAGTTAGAACAAAAGATATTGACAATTCATTCTACCTTTAACTTTCAAAAATCTAACATAGGGTTAACAATTTCCAGAGTGCCTGATAAGGATGCAAAGGATGCAGAAAATGGAGAAATAAGAAGCAAACAGAATAGCAACAAAGAGAATTGAAATCAAGATATAAACTTGAGGGGTGCCTAGGTGGCTCAGTTGGTTGGGTGACTGCCTTCGGCTCAGGTCATGATCCTGGAGTCCCAGGATCGAGTCCCGCATCGGGCTCCCTGCTCGGCAGGGAGTCTGCTTCTCCCTCTGACCCTCCCCCCTCTCATGCTTTCTCTCTCTCTATTCTCTCTCTCAAATAAATAAATAAAATCTTTTAAAAAAAAAGATATAAACTTGAATAGTAAGTAGATGGAGGATGATGTAAATGCGTAATTTCTCTATCAATAGAATAATCTGTCCGATGTAGGAAAAACGTAAAACCTTTTTATTTACTCAATTACATGATAGCATTCTCCTAACCATGTAGGTTACAAAACATGTATTATTCACTTTTTAGCACTTTGATGTACAGAGTATCAAAAAAAAAACATGACTTCTAACCTAATGGTGAAATAGGTATCATAATATCATAGATAGTAGATTTCTAGGCGTATAACATGTCCTAAGTGTTGAGGATTTTTCTAAAATTGCATAATGTCTTTTCTATAACCAGCATGAGGGAGAATCTGTGATTTCATATCTTATACCATCCGTTCACAAAATCTTCCTGTAATACACAAGACGACTGCACAGTCTCCTCATTGCCACTTTCATCTCTTTGTTCCTGAATGTATAGATGACTGGATTCAGAAAAGGAGTGATAACTGCATCAAAAATAGCAAGATATTTATCCAGGTGTGATGTGGGAGAAGGCCATGTGTAGAAAAACATCAGTGGCCCAAAGAACAAAACCACCACAGTGATATGAGCTGACAGTGTGGAGACAGCCTTGGATGAGCCACCAGAGGAATGCTTCCAAACAGTAAACAAAATGAAGACATATGAAATGACCAGCAGGATAAAGGAGCCCACAGAAATGAGCCCACTATTGACAGTAACCATGAACTCCAGTTCTTGGGTGTTTGTGCAGGCAAGTCTGAGGAGCCGGGGAAGGTCACAATAAAAACTATCCAATACATTAGGGCCACAAAAAGGCAAATCTACCACAAAAACTAATTGAACCAATGAATGGATGAGCCCAATGACCCAAGAAGTGACTAAAAAGTATAGACATATCTTTGGGCTCATGATGCTCAAGTAGTGCAGAGGCTTACATATGGCCACATATCTGTCAAAAGCCATGGCTATAAGCAGCACCATCTCAGTGCCCCCAACAGCATGGCTAAAGAAGATCTGCATAATACATCCACAAAAAGAGATGGCCTTGTGCTTCTTAAAAATATCACAAATCATTTTAGGGGCTGTGATTGAGCAAAACAACATATCAGTGACTGAGAGGTTCGCCAGGAGGAAATACATAGGCGAATGTAGATGAGCATCCAAGGTTACAGTGAACACAATGACAAGGTTTCCCATCATGCTTGCCAAGTAGAACAAAAAGGAGAAAACAAAAAGGAGAAGTTGGATCTCCCATGAATTCGTGAGTCCCAGGAACACAAACTCTGATACTATCGACTGGTTCATTCTGTCTATTGCTTCAGACACCAGGATCAGTTTTCATGTTTCCCTAAAGGAAGAAAGAAAATGAAAAACGATTTCCTAGGCAAGTATTGGTGTTCACAAAAGGAAGCCTCCAGCCCATGAAAACAGTCATCATATTAACAACTCCCACAGCCAAATAATCTTCATCACATGCACACTGGACTTCTACTTAGAGGAGCCAGCTGGTTCCCAATGCCAGTATGAATTCAAAACTGCTACAACTAAATAAATTCCATCTCTGGACCTGTTTCCCTTCTGCTTTCTTCTACTATCACATGGCTATTTCTTATTTTCTCCTGCCCTCCATTCTACTTCAGTAACATACAAGTCAACCTCAAATACTTTTGACTAGGACTTCTTATGAATGGATAGGATTTCAGCCACTCATATGAGTCACCTAACAATTCCTCATACATAGCATACAGTTTTCAAAGTCTCTGTTCTGTTATTCCTATTGCTTAATTAGACTTTAAACGTTTTCCTTCTTTCAGCTTTCAAAATTTCTCATTCTATTCTTTACTGTCCCAATTTCAATGTCCCAGTTCAAATGCTCCCTCCCTTGTGAAACCTTCCAGATCTGCCTCAGTCTCTCTACTCTCTCTGCAGTGTTATCATTGATTTCACTCTGCCTCTCCCGATTATATAAATTTCCATTTCTCAAATTAACGTGTAGTTTCTTGGGTACAGGAATCATCTTAGTTCATATGAGTATTCCCCACCTCCATCACAATCACCAGTGGTGACTAACACAACCACTTATTTAATGAGTGCTTCACACTGGTTGAATGAAGAAATTAAGGTACTTAAGGTACTTAAGAAATTAAAGGTACTTAAGAATGACTCCTGCAGTCATGAGAGTTTATCATAATCCACCAAAGTTCACATTAATCATATATTTTGTGGTACCAGTCAGGAGTTATCATAGGATCCCAGGCCTCATCATGCAATTGTTTAACTACACAACATAATTATTTCACAAGAGAACTCTGTCATCAAATGAGATATAGGGTCTCAACTATTAATTTAAAATAGCAAATAGAAAGCCTTGTATATGTTTCAAATGGAAAGAAATATTTTATCTTTTAATTATGCTTACTTTCCAAAAAATTCACAATTTCTAACATAACACATGTGTTGACCTGAGGCAAATAATCTCCTCCACTAGTAGACAGACAAAGACAGAGATGGAGAGTCATTGGAGCCCCAAAGATAAGAACTCTCCCACATAACAGTCTTTTTTCTTTCTCAAAATACATTTGGAATGGATAAAAGAGTAACAGGGAAATAAAACTGGTGAAAACAGCCAGACAATATCTGTGTCTGCAATTGAGAGAGGGTCACAATTGAGTTACAAGGATAATGGGCACAAAAAGAACTAAGGGACAGTAGCCAAACTGCAGCATGGGTAACTAGGACACAATTACAGTTCTTTAAGGATAAAAAAAAAAAACTACCAGAAATAAATCATCAGAGGTCCACTGCTCAGTGGCTGTTTCTGATTTAGTACAACTCCATGACTCCATGTTATACCAATGAAATAATTTATATAGAAAGAGATATACGAGGTGACCTGCTCATTATCACAAAGTCAATTGGTAGGAGGGTTTATAGAGGATCAAGAACCCATGGCTCCCACTGAATGTTCTTTGCCCTAAATAGAACTTCATATTAGTTCTATATGTATTCATTCTCTATTTCTGCAGTAACAAATTACTGGGAATTTAGTGGCTTACCAAAACACAAATGTGTGATCTCACAGTTCTGAAAATGAGAAGCCCAAAATGGGTCTTCCAAGCTAGAATCGAGGTGTCAGAAGAGCTGCATTCCTTCTAGAGGACCTAGGAGACTATCCACTACCTTCCTCTTCCAAGGTTGCCTGCATTCTTTACTTCATGACCCCTTCCTCCCTCTTCAAAGTACATCACTCCAAACTCTGCCAACTGTCATCACATCTCCTCTCTGATTCTGACCATCCTGCCTTCCACTTGTAAGGTAGGATTCTTATGATTACATTATGCAGATAATCCAGGATAATTTGCCCATCTCAAAATTCTTAATCACATTGACAAAGTCCCTTGTGCCATGTAAAGTAATATATTCACAGGCTCAGGGATTAACAAATGGATATTTTGGGGCCATTATTCTGTACACCACAACTTCTCACAAGTGAACAGAGTTTTAGGGGGAAAAAGAAAACTTTATCACTAAGCAATGAATCTGACAAAGGAACTTTCAGAGAGCTCTCAGGAAAACGGAAGAGATATTGAAGGAGGAAGGACAGGTAGTGCATCGGGACCTTCTCCCTGAAACTACACATAAGACGCTTCTGACTCCTATTATATCTAGGACCAAGTCTGACCAACTAATATTCACCAATGATGAGGAACTTATCTTTGGATTATCTAAGATAATCAGCCAATCAATATGTTCTTGGACAACTAGGTATATCATTTTATCCTGAGTGCTTCTCTGAATGATTTTGAAATGACTTTTGTTCATTAATTCAGTAAATATTTTTGAGTGCCCAAAATGCCAACTACCATTCTGGGCACTGAGAATACAGCATGGACAAGAATTCCTGCCTTTGTGAAGTCCATATTCATGACAGAAAATGCAGTTCTGGTCTGTTATATACAGATTTCCTTCCCTAGAAAGGATAAGAACACTTGAAGAAATGCTGTAATTCATCAAATACAGAGTCACAAACACTCTGCTTCTTTCCAGTTCAATTTCCACATTCACAGAGTCTGCTCTCAGTATTCTGACTTATTTTTTATCTGAATTTTTACATCTATGATTTCTGTCACAGTAATTTTTCAGTGGCTTTCTGATAAATATGCATGGGTTTTATCTCCCTAAATATGGTACAACACACTTGGGGTGAATTGTGTACCATAGTTGTTCATTCTGACTGAAAAGCAGCTCAGAAATGATGCTGGCTGGATTTCTTGGCTAATTCACTCATTCATTCAACAAGTACTTAGGTAGCAGTTAGCAGGACAATTTTAAGTGAAAGTTGTTTAAGCTGTTTTATGACCTAAAACCAAACCTCCATATCATGAAGTATGAACTAACTAATCAAAATTTTTCTAGGAATGGGCAGAAAAATAAGGCAAAAAGCATTCCTTCTGATCGCTAAAGGGAAAAGTGTGTTAGCCAAAACTCTTCCAAGGCTTCCATGAAGTAGGAATAACAGTGAGAATATACTATGACCTGTAAATATAAGTGGTGCTTCCTCCAAATTAAAATGTGAAGAGCAAAAACAAAAACAAAAACAAAACAAAAAAGTGATGGGGCCACTGGTCGACTCAGTCGGTTAAGCATCCAACTCTTGATTTCAGCTCAGGTCATGATCTCAGGGTCTTGAGATCAAGCCCCACGTCAGACTCCACATGAGCATGGAGCCTGCTTGAGATTCTCTCTCTCCCTTTCCCTGTTCCTCCCCCCACCTCACTTGCTCACACACTCTTTCTCTCTAAAAAAAAGAAAATAAAATAACAAGTGAGAAGATAAAAGAAATACTGATAAACCTGACTGTTAATAATTTTGTAAGGAATAGGGTTAACATAATCAATAAAGGATTTACTGAGTCAATCAGAAAAAAATATATAAATATATATTTCTGTGTAAAACTTCCATAAAACTAGAGTCTAGCCAGAGGGTAAAAAGGACAATTTTGGAGAAAAAAAAAGTTAAATACATTTTTAAAATCAGAAAGGAAATTGATGGAAAGATGACGAAAAGGAAGACAACAGGAAATTGGGTTTTTGAATGCTGCAGGAGTCCAAGATGGTCAGTTAGAGGGAAAATTGTGGCAAACAGTAAGAAATGGCAGACTGGAAGCTCATTCAGATATGCAGTCTCAAAAGTCCAGCAGCTCAGAATTGCTTCTTACTAGCATTAGAGTTGCTTTCTTTTTGACTAACACTGCATTCCCTAACTTTTGACTAACATACTGCATCCCCTAGTTTTACTTACATTGTTTAAGGGAAAGGTGCCATATTACGCTACTATAAACAAACAAATAAGTTACCAGATGGCTCTCCTTCGCTGAGATCTTATGTGGCAAGAAATGATGATTTCCACAATGAAGAAATAACTGATTCATTTTAAGCCAGACTCATTACCCAAGAAGGATGAGCTTGGATTGGTTGCTGCAGAAGACAGAGCAAGAACAGGTGGGCTCAGGAGGGGAGAGCCAGACTCCAGGAATGAGAGCTAAATCTGAGAAGGATAAATGGGCCAAAGACAAAAGGTACCTACTTTACATCCCTAAAAGAACAAAAAAGCCAAATAATACAACTCACAAATGGGAGATCTGGAAACTTACCCAGGTCCTGTCTTCAACTATTCAACAGCTTCTAGAAAGAGACACTAGGTTCTGGGTGCTCAGGCACCTTGGGACATTGCAGACTTCCTTGGAAACAGCGCTGCTCCTTTAAGGCCATTGCCATTAGAAGATATTCCACTCACTTCTCTAGTTCTGGTCTAGCTATTACAATCAAGAATTATGACACGAATTACAGCTGTTCTTTATTTAGACCATGTAAATGATCATGGTATGCAGAAAACCCATATTCTGCAGCATTTAATGGAATCATCATTTATTTTTAATTTTTTTTTTAATTCAAGTTAGTTAGCGTATAGTGTATTATTTGTTTCAGGAGTAGAATTTAGCGATTCATCAGTTCCATGTAACACCCAGTGCTCATTCCATCAAGTGCCCTCCGTATGGAATTATCATTTAAATGTCTTGATTTAGGGTCACCTGGGTGTCTCAGTTGGTTAAGCCCCTTCCTTTGGCTCAGGTCATGATCCTGGAGTCCAGGGACCGAGCCCCATGTCCATCGGGCTACCTGCTCAGCAGAGAGCCTGCTTCTCCTTCTCCCTCTGCCCTTCCCCCTTGCTCATGCACTCACTCTCTCTCTCTCCGTCTCTCTCTCTCAAATAAAGAAATAAAAATCTTTAATAAATAAATAAATAAGTGTTTGATTTAAATGGAATCAGAATTGGGGAACCCCTTAGAATAGATACATGGGAATTTTACATTTTAAAATGTTCTGAAAAAAAAGAGAGAAAGATGTTCATTATCCCCAATTAATAAAATCACTCAGTTGGAAGAGATCTAAAAATGTGTTCTGACACAGTTCCTTTCTTTTGTTTCTCCATCCTGGACATGTCAGTTCCTCTACAGTTTACGTGGTTTGAAACTGCATTTTCTTCCTTGGCGTCCCGCTTTTTATTAACATAATAGTCCAAAAGGTTCATCCTTACGAAAAGAAAATCTCTCATTCTTTCAAGTAAGCTGATGGCCACTTGATTCTTTCTCTGTGAACATAAAGACATTGTCAGCAACTCCCTCAGATAAATGTTTGATATCCTTGAACTTGATAAAAGCAAATAACGATCACTTGTCTGTGCCCTCTAGTTTTAACCTCCTCGATTCCTTTAGTCCTCCTTCATAGGATTATCTTCTAAGCCTTCATCTTTGGCACTCGGCCTAACCACCCCCATTTCACCACCAAACATCTCACTGCAGTGACCTAGAAAAAACTCTAACGAACATTTAAAGAACACAAACAAAATCAGGAGGATTGATTACTGGTTGTGGAACATTACATATTTAGTTCCCTACTTTTTTCTCCATTCTTCCACCACCTAATTTTAACCTACACTACATTAGTTTACGTTAGGGTGAGTTAGTTCCCTAGGTATTTTTCTTCTAAGCAGGTTTTAATTACACTTTCTCCATCGTGATTCTATGAAATTGGGGTTTTATTTTTTTAATTTCACTT
Source organism: Neomonachus schauinslandi (assembly GCF_002201575.2). Classification (NCBI taxonomy): domain Eukaryota; kingdom Metazoa; phylum Chordata; class Mammalia; order Carnivora; family Phocidae; genus Neomonachus; species Neomonachus schauinslandi. The sequence continues at coordinate 74,391,161 of NC_058411.1, forward strand.
ATCACATATACCTAATGAACTTTCTCTTTATTTCTTCTTCCCTAAAGATAGAGGTAAAGTAAGCTTGTTATGATGGCACACATATTTGTATTTAATTTTAGTGCTAATAACTTTCCCTAAAGATCCCTTGGTACAGTTAACAACCTAGCCTGCATCCTGGTCCTGACCACAGCGTGGACTCCAGACTCTGCAGTGTATCTTCAGGTGCATCTTTGGATCTCCAAGTCATTTCCAAGTCCTAGTTAAAACTTAAGGTTAATTCAGTTATTCATGTTGACAACCATTTGTATTTATTCTCCTGCTCTGCTCATCATCTCCCCACCACCACCTGTTTCTTCCTGCCTCTGGGCCAAAACATAATTGAAATAGACAAACAGCAAACCATTACATGAGTTTTCCTTGTCATTGAAGTTTATCTAGTTTAATACCTTCGTCTCTTGTCAACTTCACTCCATCCTTCCCTTGGAGCTATTCACAGACTATTATCTTGAACCCACAGAGGTATATAAAATGTTTCTAAAAATGGAAAATATAGCTAAATAACTGAACTGGATGACCAACTAGTGCTGTTGTGAACTGGGGTTGCAAAACTGAAGTCATTTAATCAAGAAAATTGTCTCCTAAAAATATATTCACTGTGATTGAAGCAACAAAGGGAAGTGTTGATAATGAGTCACAGGGGGAAGGAATGACACTAGAGTCTTTAAGAAAATTAATCTCAAAATTTTTTGCCACTTTAAATCCTATCATGAATAATAAAAACATCCCTGGATAATTTGGTAATACTCACTTTCCAAGAGATCTATACAAATTATATGGAACAGCCTTATAAATATCGATTTTTCTCTAAATGTAAATGAACTAGGCAAGTGAAAGAATGAGATAAAAAAACTTTTGGTAAAAAAGAGCATACAAAAAAAAAAAAGAGCATACAATGTGACTCTTATAAATAATAAATTTACTGCATTGTAATAACCACTTTGAAGATACAGCTCTGTCTCACTCATATTTGCTTCTTCCAAAACAGCTTGTACACTGTCTTGCAATCAAGGGGGCAATCAGTGTGTTTGTTGAACTTCACCAAAAAATCCAGTCACTGAAATAATTCCATTGTCCCTTACTGTGCTTGTTATTTGAAATCATATTCCTATAATATGAATTAGAAACTTCACTTCAAAATATTAAGAGAAAGTAACAAGACTTGTGTCTATCTTTTTTAGCCTCAAGTGCAGAGATTGAGGTAATCATATCCCTCAGTTCATGGTACATTATCAGCATTGATTTACGGAGGGTCCCTCTCTTATTTTACTTACTTATTCCCATTAATATCCATTCTCTCTTTCTAATTCCTTTTCCTCAGAGGCAACCATTCTAGTGTATTTTAAATGTAGCATGGTATTGATGTGGGAAACAAAAGCAAAAGAAATGCAGCTTAAACTAAAATCTCCTTGCAGGGGCAACTGTGTGTTTCAGTTGGTTAAGTGCCTGCCTTCGGCTCAGGTCGTGATCTCAGGGTCCTGGGATCGAGCCCCGCATCGGGCTTCCTGCTCAGTGGGAACCCTGCTTCTCCCTCTCCCTCTGCCACTCCCCCTGCTTGTACTTTCTTTCGCTCTCTCTCTCTCTCCCTCTCACTGTCAAATAAATAAAATCTTTTTTAAAAATAAAATAAATAAAATCTTACAGCTTGTAGCCCGCTGATAGATACCTGAAGCATGCAGAGCGTGACCTTTCTCAAGGAACTCGTGGCTGCCTTAATGTTTTAATGTTTAAAAGTAACCTTATCTTGGCAGAAGCTGGCCCCTCAAGGTCCTGAAAGCCTTGCTTCCAGATTCCTTGGAGACTGGTGCTATCCCTAACCCCCACTAATTAAAAAGTATACAATCAGTCACTCCTCACAGTCTCAGTACAGCTCTTTCTGCCCACAGGTCCTGTCCCATGAGTAGGGAAGGGGCTAAGGTATAGGCAGGAGAGATAGGAGGCTCCTGACTCCCCTGACTAGGCTCTGAAACTATTCCTGGCAGGTGGAGACTCTGAAACAGAGCAGAATAAGAGATAAGGGAACAAACCAAGACAGCACAAATATCTCAAGGCCACAAGCTTCCCAGTCAGTTCTCAATAAAAGGCTGGCACTCGGGCGCCTGGGTGGCTCAGTTGGTTGAGCGACTGCCTTCAGCTCAGGTCATGATCCTGGAGTCCCAGAATCGAGTCCCGCATCGGGCTCCCTGCTCAGCGGGGAGTCTGCTTCTCCCTCTGACCCTCCCCCCTCTCATGTGCTCTCTCTCTCTCTCAAATAAATAAATAAAATCTTCAAAAAAAAAAAAAAGGCTGGCACTAAAAGCCCTCAGTGGCAAGCCATTTGGGACCCCTCTCACTCCAGAGAGCTTTTTCTTTCCTTCCTGTTCTCACCCTCACTTAATAAACTTCACTCCACTTCACCTTTTTGTGTCCATGAGATTCATTCTTCGACTCGGTGAGACAAGAACCCTGCAATCCTACGACGGTATTCCATTTGCTCTCATAAAACATGCAGAATGTTTTCTATGCACATACATATAAAATATTGTTGTATGTACCATTCTAAATGTTTTATTTCACTTAGCCCAAGTTGCTATGTGGACATCAGGTCTATTATTCCCAAATATCACATAGTAATCTATGGTGGGTATGCACAACTTTTTGACTATCTGATCACTAATACCTAATGGCAGACACCTGAGTTACCTCAGGGCCACTGCATATGATTATACAAGTATTGGGGTCACCTGCCACAACTTCTCCAACACCCATTTTCCAATAATGTTTATTTCAGCTGAAATACAGCTGTGTAATGAACATATTTGTTAAAATTCTAAAATATATGCACACTGGTTAGAATACAGCCACTGCCATATTTCCACTGGGGCTCCACCTGGCACTCAAGTTCTTTCTCCAGAATTCTTATGAATCAGATGTGAAAAGGGAATGCCTAGAATATCAGGGGTCTCCAGGATCTGGCTACTTTTGGAAACACTGGTGAAATCTGAATACAGTCAAGCATCGAGTTAATAGGAATGTACCAGTGTTGATCCCTCAGTGTACCACAAATGGACCACAGAGATATAAGATGATAACATTAGAAGAAACGGTTGAAACTGAAGCTGGTCGAGGGCTGTATAGGAACTCCCTGGAATACCTTGGCAACTTCTTGGTAACACTAAAACTGTCCAGAATGAAAGCTCTATTTAAATGAAACAAGAAATCAGAAAAGAAATTTAAAAATAGGGCCGAATAGATTTATTAAGTGAAAATCATTCATGAACATTTGTTGAAGCTCTGCAATTTGGCGAACAGACATTCAGGAGACAAGGTGAATAATATACTGGTACCTGTCAGTGACAACTTAACAGCCCAATGGATACATGACACTTAACCACTGAGGAAATAAGATCTAAAGTGACAGAAGGCAGCAAAGGACCAGGAGCCTGGCATCTTCCATATATTCCTTTAGGATCTTGAGCTAATTAACTAATTTTCCAGTACCTGAAACTTTTTAAAATAGGGAAACTCTATGAGATGATTTACCTTAAAGTTAAAAAACCATGAGACCCCCCCCAATTGAATTTTAATAATTTTCTAAGTAACTGTGTGGGCTCTATGAACTATTATCTTTCAGCTCGAAGCTATCCTTCTATACTCTGTCAAGAAGCAGGAGCTGAGGCTCTGCAAACTCATTTCTTTTTGGCCAGCTCTGCCATTAGGGGGCACTAGAGGGAGACTGCACGGCTGGAAGAGGAAGAAGGGACTTTCTTGCTCCTTCCTGTTTGCTGCCTGTGGGCTTCCTTTCTGCTCACCATGCCTGTGAGCATCATCTAACCACACTGTTCACCTCAGCAACCTTGGTTTCTTTCCTATGCAGCAGCTGCTTTCCAACCTTAGAGGAGGTCACCTCATCACACCCTCCTCAGGAATACCTGTGTTAGCCTGCAGTACGCTTGCAACAGGGGTGGTGTCCCTGCCCTCCTCTAAGCTCAGAGATCCTAGCACCAGCCAAGCAGCAGTCCCTCCTCAGATGTGTGAATTTCAACTCCACAGGTCCTTCCTCCAAGATTTTAATAGCTTTTTATTTTTAAGTTTTAGTAATTCTAACTTCTTCCCTTCATTTTCCATCCCAAGGAGTGAGAGCTGCTTCCTACAAATACTATGTATGTGATATCTCACATACATAGGATGTATATCTCATCCTTTTTCAAAATCTAGTTAACAGCTTTTACTTAGCAAACCATTCTTTACACCAAACTTTTCCTTTCAAATTAACTGGTATGATTACTCCTTAACTGGACCCTGAAAAACCAGATTAGCAAATAGAACAATGAGGGAAGCTAAGAGATAATGAGCTGCAAAGATAGAAAACAAATCAGCTATATAGTAAGACAAATCAGATGAAGTAAAAATTAATACTTATCTTTAAAGTAAGAGTCTATTTAACATGGAGAAAATAGAAAATTAACAGTGAGCCACATATTGCCTTTCAAAAGGGATTGTTTCACATTTATACTAATTCTATTTGGCACCATATCGAGGTAAGACCACTGGTGAGATAAGAAAACCACGACCAGGGCGCCTGGGTGACTCAGTTGGTTAAGGTGGCTCAGGTCATGACTTTGGGGTCCTGGATCCAGCCCTGCATCTGGCTCCCTGCTCAGTTGGGATTTTGCTTCTGCCTTCTCCCTTTGTCCCTCCCCCTACTTGTGCTCTCTCTCGCTCTCTCATAAATAAATAAATTAAATAAATAAACAAACAAATGCAAAAAAAAAAAAACATGATCTGTAAGTCTCTCACATAAGCAAAGCCCAAATCCTCTGCATATTTAAGAGACATTACTCTAATTCACAAACTGAGAACATAGTCTCCTCATTGCCACCTTCATCTCCTTATTTCTAAAAGTGTAGATCACTGGATTCAGAAAAGGAGTGATAACTGCATCAAAGATGGCAAGGAACTTATCCAGATGTGATGTGGGAAATGGCCACACGTAGAAGAAGATTAATGGCCCAAAGAACAAAACAACCACAGTGACATGAGCTGACAGAGTGGAGAGGGCCTTGGACATACTCCCCAAAGATTTTTTCTGAACAGTCACCAAAATAAAGGTGTAAGAGATGATTAGAATTAAAAAGGAGGCCACAGAAATAAAGCCACTATTGGCAGTAACCATGAATCCCAATTTGTTTGTCTCTGTGCAAGCAAGTCTGATAAACCGAGGAAGGTCACAAAAAAAGCTGTCTAATTCATTAGGCCCACAGAAAGGCAAGTCCACAACAAAGGCCAGTTGAGTCACTGAATGAATCAAGCCAATGATCCAGGAAGCAACTAGAAAAAAAATGCACCTCTGTGGGGTCATGATGGTCAGGTAGTGGAGGGGCTTACATATGGCAACGTGTCTGTCAAAGGCCATGGCGATGAGCAGCACCATCTCAGTGCCCCCAACTGCATGGATAAAGAAGATCTGAGCTACACAGCCCCCAAAAGAGATGGTTTTGCACTCTCTTAAAAGATCATAAATCATCTTGGGAGCTGTGGAAGAGCAAAATATCAAGTCGATGATGGAAAGGTTGGCCAGCAGGAAGTACATGGGGGACTGTAAATGAGGGTCAGAGGTCACAGTTAGCACAATGAGGAGGTTTCCCATCAAGCTGGCCACATAGAACACACAGGAAAAGAGGAAGAGAAGGAGCTGGATGTCAGGTGAGGTGGAGAGTCCCAGGAACACAAACTCCAACACCGCTGAGTGATTGCCTTCATCCATGGCCTGTCAGCAGTGACACCGTTCATACCACCTGAAAGAGGAGAGTAAGGAGAAACTGATGTAGGAGAAATGGCACGGATCTTAATCTTGGGCAATTCAATCATTGTCAGAAAACTAGACCAAGGCTGATGCGTGCTCTTGGAGACCATTTCAGTCACAAAGCAATTCAGATATCTTTGTCGTGTTTCATCACCAGAAGGCAAATAAAAGAATAAGGATCCTTTTACTCACTTAGATTGATAGTTCTGTTGTATTTTTCCTGTCATTGTTTCATAGTCATATCTCATAAATGACTATGAATTAAGAGGCTTTCAGAAAGTACCTAACTACATGAAATAATGCAGTGACAGTACATTCCATAATTTGGAAATATCACAGTATAGTGTTACCATATCCATGACCACATTGGCAAGTTCTATGAAAATCTTTATAAGCTTTCTTTGAAGACCTGATATGTAAATGTCTCATATCTATGAATTAGCAAGACAAGATGAGTTATTTAGAGGAAGGAAGGAAAGAGAGGCGTAGAGGATGCCAGAGCATGGCACTCACCATCCCATAGAAGGAGAATAAGTTCTAGTGAGAGGGACACAGTTATGGGTTCAGTGGAGGGGATTCTGCATAGGGGCAAAGAGAAGAAGGAATGTGAGACCAGAATGACAATGATAAATCATATATGACAGTAAAAGAGAAAGAGTAAAAGTGAAAATATCGGTCTTTACACTTGGCTCTCTAGATATATATAAAAATACTTAACCGCATTCTGAATTAAGTAAATGTATGCTAAAATAGCAAGACACTAGTTTTACTTATAACATTGGCAGGGATTTAAAGACTTGACAAAATGCAGGGTTTGAGAGGAAATGGGGAAACAGGTAGTCTCATAACTGGTGGTGGGAGAGTAAACTGATAAAACATTTGCCAAGTTGGTAATACTTTCCAAAATTGTAAATGTTCATATACTTTGACTCAGCGATTCTACTTCTCAGAAAAATATCTGGATATCTGTGTGTGTGCACAGAAACAAAGTGAACAAAGAAGAGATACAGATTGGTAGTTGCCAAAGGGTAGGGGGATTGGAAGGATGGGTGAAATAGGTGAAGGGGGTCAAACGATACAGTTAAAAAATCAGTAAGTCATGAGGATGTAATTAATGCACAGCATGGTGGCTAGAGTCTGTAGGAATGTATTGGCTATTTGTAAGTTCCGAAGAGAGTAAATCTTGAAAGTTCTTATTGTGGTGATCTTTTTGCAGTGTATACAAATATTAAGTCATTATGTTATACACCTGAAATTGATAGAATAGGTCAATTACACCTCAATTTAAAAAAGATACAAAGAGTTGGGCCTTAGTGGCACAGTGGGTTAAGCAGTAGACTCTTGGTTTTGGCTCAGGTCCTGATCTTGGGGTCTTGAAATTGAGCCCCAGGTGGGCCACAAGCTCAGCACAGAGTCTGCTTAAGACACTCTCTCCCTCTCACTCTGCCCCACCCCACCCTGCACTTGCGCTCTCTCTCTCTAAAATAAATGAATAAATCTTTTTAAAAAGAGAGAGAGGGGAGCGCCTGGATGGCTCAGTCGTTGGGCGTCTGCCTTCGGCTCAGGTCATGGTCCCAGGGTCCTGGGATCAAGCCCCGCTTCGGACTCACTGCTCGGCGGGAAGCCTGCTTCTCCCTCCCCCACTCCCCCTGCTCGTGTTTCCTCTCTCGCTGTGTCTCTCTCTGTCAAATAAAAAATCTTAAAAAAAAAAAAAGAGAGAGAGAGAGAGAGAGAGAGAGGTACAGAAATGTTTACTGAAGCATTGCTGCTTGTAAAAGCAAAAGCCTGAAAATAATTTCAATGTGTAGAAATAAGAGACTAGTTGAATAATTTCTAGTAGATCTGATCTATGGTATACTACATAGCCATTTATTTTGCTAAAGTTCACCTAAATGTACATAGACAGGTTGACAGGTGGAGAGGGGGCAGTATCTTGCATTCATCTTATCCTATCTGGTTTTTTAATATTTATACAAATAAATTACATATATAAAATTAAATAAATTAAAAAATGGATTAACAATGCCTAGGTTAATATGCAAGAAGAAAAGTTAATAAAAATTACCTCTAAGGACTAGGAAATTATGCAGGAAAAGGGATCTTTTGCTTTTCACTTTATAAGCTCTTCCCACTATCTTACATTCTTGCAGTAAACATAGTATCAATTTCTTTTTTTTTCCTTTTTTTTTTATTCTTATGTTAATCCCCATACATTACATCATTAGTTTTAGATGAAGTGTTCCATGATTCATTGTTTGTGCATAACACCCAGTGCTCCATGCAGAATGTGCCCTCCTCAATACCCACCACCAGGCTAACCCATCCTCCCACCCCCCTCCCCTCTAGAACCCTCAGTTTGTTTTTCAGAGTCCATCGTCTCTCATGGTTCGTCTACCCCTCCGATTTCCCCCGCTTCATTCTTCCCCTCCCGCTACCTTCTTCTTCTTTTTTTTTTTCTTAACATATATTGCATTATTTGTTTCAGAGGTACAGATCTGAGATTCAACAGTCTTGCACAATTCACAG